>NW_007253981.1:91492-110969 GCF_000164805.1 Carlito syrichta
ACTCCACTGCACTCCAGTCTGGGCGACAGAGTGAGACTCTAACTCAAAAAAAAAAAAAAAAAAGCCGAGCATGGTGGCTCACACCTGTAATACCAGCACTTTGGGAGACGGAGGCAAGAAGATTGCCTGAACCCACAGGTTTGAGACCAGCCTGGGCAACTTGGCGAGACCGCATCTCTACAATAAGTAAAACAATTAGCTGGGCATGGTGGCATGCACCTGTAGTTCCAGCTACTTGGAAGGTTGAAGCAGAAGGATCGCCTGAGCCTAGCAGGTCAAGGCAGCGGTGTCTGTGAGTGTGCCACTGCACTCCAGTCTGGGTGGAAAAAAGAATAAGGAAGTGGCCACTGAGCTTAACTTACATTGAGGTCATTGGTGACTTTGGTACAGGATGGGACAGAATTTCCACTGAGTGGGAAGCTAGAGAATGTAGGTGGTAGCTATAGAGGTCTCTTTTTAGGAATTTGTTGGGCCAGAGAGCAAAGATGAGGCAGTAGCTAAGGGAAAACATGAGGGATTGAAGGACAATTTGGGGGAGGGGATAAAAGAACCCACGTATGGGCTTCCAGGATGATGGAAAAGTTTTAGGAGACTGGCAGAGAGGAGAGGAGATGATACACTGCTAGTGAAGAGGAGCAGAGTTTGTAGGTTGTAGGTCAGGGTCAAAGGAAGTGTGAAGTGGTTGTTGAGGAAAAATTGGAGAGTTTTTGTGCCAGGCTTTATGAGTGTTTCCAGTGAGACTGGTCTGTCCTGGTGTATGATTCTAGTGAGCCACATTTATGGGATTCTTCTGTACAGATTCTCTGTTGGGCTGCCCAGGTGTTTGTTGACCTAGTTGTATTCTCTGCTTTGGCTGATGATTTGGCTGCTGTGAGTGGGATGGGAGAGGCCCAGATGATTTGCACAGGCATGCTGGGTGACCCTCATGCTTGTCTCCACTTCCAGATACATGGTGTTTCCTAGTCCTGTCTGCCTTGAGCCTGGTATCTCCTACAAGTTGCATCTGAAGCTAGTGCGAACAGGGGGGAGTGCCCAGCCTGAGACCTCCTACTCTGGACCTGGCCTGCTCATCGACTCAGTGAATAATCTCCTCTTTGCCCACACTAACCAAGATGGCAGGGATTGTAGAGTGGGACTTGCATGCTAGTGGGTAGGAGGGGTCTGTGACAAGAAGCAAGCCCATGGTGGTGCCAGGGTAGACAGGCAAGTATTCTGGCCCTGCCAACGTGGTCTTGGCTCTGAACTGTACTCTTCCTTGCTCATCCTTTCAGTTGGTGCTGCTGCCCCGTGTCCTGGTGCTAGAGATATTTAGTGGGGGTGATGCTGCTGCCCTGGAGCGCCGTGCCACCTTTGAACGCTACCGCTGCCATGAGGAGGGTCTGGTGCCCAGCAAGACCCCTCCTTCCGAGACCTGTGCTCCTCTCCTCACCAGCCTGTCCACCCTGATCTACAATGGTGCCCTGCGTGAGTGTCTGTGATATGGGCTGGTGGGGCAGAGGTGGGGGCCCTGTCTGACTCGGCCCTGCCACTGCTCCCCACAGCCTGTCAGTGCAACCCTCAAGGCTCACTGAGTTCTGAGTGCAATCCCCATGGTGGTCAGTGCCTGTGCAAACCTGGAGTGGTTGGGCGCTGCTGTGACCTCTGTGCCCCTGGCTACTATGGCTTTGGCCCCACAGGCTGTCAAGGTACTTGCCTGCCCCTTGTTCCCTCCTATTCTTCTCACTCCTTCACACTACTATTCTTCCTCTATTTGGCCCTGCTTCCTTCTTTCCTCAGCCTTGGACCCCATACTCTTAACCTTGGGTCACTTGCAGAAGTTCTCTTCCATTCCCTGACTTTCCCACTAATAACCCACTCAGACTCTCTTCAAACCCCCTCTCCTGACTTAGTCTCTGTTCTGTCCCCAGCCTGCCAGTGCAGCCCTGAGGGGGCACTTAGTGGTCTATGTGAAGGAACGAGTGGGCAATGTCCCTGCCGAACTGGTGCCTTTGGGCTTCGCTGTGATCACTGCCAGCGTGGCCAGTGGGGATTCCCTGGCTGCCGGCCATGTGTCTGCAATGGACATGCAGATGAGTGCGACACCCATACAGGCGCTTGCCTGAGCTGCCGTGATCACACTGGGGGTGAACACTGTGAAAGGTGAGCCTGGAGCAGCTATGAGTAGACTGGTGGGAGGGACAGGCTGCCTAAGGATGACACATCTCTTCCTTCTCTTCCCTGCAGGTGCATTGCTGGCTTCTACGGGGACCCACGGCTGCCATATGGGGGCCAGTGCCGGCCTTGTCCCTGCCCTGAGGGCCCTGGGAGCCAGCGGCACTTTGCTACTTCTTGCCACCGGGATGAGTACTCCCAGCAGATTGTGTGCCACTGCCGGGCAGGCTACACAGGTGAGTAGGCAGGGGGCTGGCATGGGACCAGGGTGAGGTGGCTGGGTTGAGTACTTACTGTTTCCTCTTGACTGTGGGCAGGGCCTCGGTGTGAAGCTTGTGCCCCTGGGCATTTTGGGGACCCATCAAGGCCAGGTGGCCAGTGCCAACCATGTGAGTGCAGTGGGAATATTGACCCTATGGATCCTAATGCCTGTGACTCCCACACGGGACAATGCTTGCACTGTTTACACCACACGGAGGGGCCACACTGTGCCCACTGCAAGCCTGGCTTCCATGGGCAGGCTTCCCGACAGAGCTGTCACCGTGAGTAAGGGTAAAGGAGAGGATGGCTGGGTAGGGACTCTGCTTCTTGGGCTCCCTTTGACTACTGTGCTCATCTTGGCTGACACAGGCTGCACCTGCAACCTGCTGGGCACAAATCCCCAGCAGTGCCCATCTGCTGACCGGTGCCATTGTGACCCAAGCAGTGGGCAATGCCCATGCCTCCCCAATGTCCAGGGCCCTAGCTGTGACCGCTGTGCCCCCAACTTTTGGAACCTCTCCAGTGGCCATGGTTGCCAGCGTTGTGCCTGCCACCCAAGCCGGGCCAGAGGCCCCACTTGCAATGAGGTATGGCATCCCCCTGTGGATCCCTGGATAGATGGGTCCAATTGTCTGCCTTGTCTGGAGGACTCATCCTCTGATAGCGGATCTGATCCCTTCCCTGTTCCCACCCCAGTTCACAGGACAATGCCATTGTCGTGCTGGCTTTGGAGGGCGGACCTGTTCTGAGTGCCAAGAGCTCCACTGGGGAGACCCTGAGCTGCAGTGCCGTGGTGAGGAAGCTGAGGGCCAGGGTGGATGGAGGACTCCCAGGATGACCCACCAGGGCCCTAACTCTGTGGTCTGCCCTTTCCTGCAGCCTGTGATTGTGACCCTCATGGAATAGACACACCTCAGTGTCACCGTTCAACGGGTCATTGCAGCTGCCGCCCAGGCGTGTCTGGCGTGCGCTGTGACCAATGTGCCCGTGGCTTCTCAGGAATCTTTCCTGCCTGCCATCCCTGCCATGCATGCTTTGGGGATTGGGACCGTGTGGTACAGGACTTGGCTGCCCGTACACGGCGCCTGGAGCAGTGGACGCAGGAGTTACAGCAGACAGGCGTGCTGGGTGCCTTTGAGAGCAGCTTCTGGCACATGCACGAGAAGCTGGGCACTGTGCAGGGCATTGTAGGTGCCCGCAACACCTCAGCTGCCTCCACTGCACAGCTTGTGGAAGCCACAGAGGAGCTGCGGTGCGGAAGGGCCTGGGAATATATGGTGGGATGGGGGGAGAGGTCCGATGGACTAGGGCTGAAGCCTCTCTAAACTCCCCCCTCCTCTATCAGCGCAGGCGTGAAATCGGGGAGGCCACTGAGCACCTGACTCAGCTGGAGGCAGAACTGACAGATGTGCAGGATGAGAACTTCAATGCCAACCATGCACTAAGTGGTCTGGAGCGAGATGGGCTTGCACTTAATCTCACACTGCGGCAGCTTGACCAACATCTTGACCTGCTTAAACATTCAAACTTCCTGGGTAAGGTGTTGGCCAACTAGACGGGTGGACCAGGGTTGATCTTCAGCTGACTGCGTGTCTCTGCCCAATCTAGGTGCCTATGACAGCATCCGCCATGCCCACCGCCAGTCTACAGAGGCAGAGCATCATGCCAACACCTCGGCCCTGGCAGTACCTAGCCCTGTGAGCAACTCAGCAGGTACCCGGCATCAGACAGAGGTGCTGATGGGTACCCAGAGGGAGAACTTCAACAACAAACACATGGCCAACCAGCGAGCACTGGGCGAGCTCTCTGACCGTACCCACACCTTGAGCCTGACAGGCATAAATGAACTGGTGAGGTGCAGGTGTGGGGTGGGACAGGTGGATGTGGATGTTCCTCCCACAGGGTCCTGACTTGTTCTGTGCCTGGCAGGTATGTGGTACCCCGGGGGATGCACCCTGTACAACGAGCCCCTGTGGTGGTGCTGGGTGTCGAGATGAGGATGGACAGCCCCGTTGCGGGGGCCTCGGCTGCAATGGGGCAGCAGCCACAGCAGACCTAGCATTGGGACGGGCCAGGCATACACAGGCAGAGCTACAGCGGGCACTGGCAGAAGGTGGTAGCATCCTCAGCCGTGTGGCTGAGACTCGTCGGCAGGCAGGCGAAGCACAGCAGCGGGCCCAGGCAGCCCTGGACAAGGCTAATGCTTCCAGAGGACAGGTGGAGCAGGCCAATCAGGAACTTCGAGAACTTATCCAGAGTGTGAAGGACTTCCTCAACCGTGAGCCTCCCACGTGGCCCAGGCTATATGGATGTTCCCCCTATCCCATGTCTGTATCTCCCTAGGTTTGTACTTGGACCTCAGAGCCTGCACTGACCTATGTTTATGACCCCATGTCTGGCCTCTGAGTCCTTGCCTATATGTGGTCCCTACGTTCATGTCTCTCAGTCTGAGACCCCTGTATAGTCCCTGTCCATATGGTTATATCCTTATGCCTATTAACAAACCCCTATCCCATGTGCAGTTCCTGAGTCCACACCCCAAGATTGTATATCCATGCCAGAGAAGCTGTGTCCTTAAGCCTTTGCTGTGTCCCCATAGAGGAGGGAGCTGATCCTGATAGCATTGAGATGGTGGCCACACGGGTGTTAGAGCTCTCCATTCCAGCCTCACCTGAGCAGATCCAGCACCTGGCAGGTGCGATTGCAGAACGAGTCCGGAGCCTGGCAGATGTGGACACGATCCTGGCGCGTACTGTGGGAGATGTGCGTCGGGCTGAGCAGCTACTGCAGGATGCACGGCGGGCACGGTCTGACCACAATCCTGGCCCCTATCCCTGACACCTGGTCCTGTTACCTGCGGGTCCTGATACCCCCTTTTCCCCAGGAGCCGGGCTGAGGGTGAGAAACAGAAGGCAGAGACAGTACAGGTAGCACTGGAGGAGGCCCAGCGGGCACAGGGTGCTGCTCAGGGTGCCATCCGGGGAGCAGTGGTTGACACACAGGACACAGAACAGACCCTGCACCAGGTGTGGTCTCCCTAGGACATCAGTGGGGCAAGGTTTTGAGTATACACCATGTATCTGTGTAACCCCTGGCCCACCCATGGCAGGTACAGGAGAGAATGGCAGGCGCAGAGCAGGCACTGAGCTCTGCAGATGAGCGGGCTCGGCAATTAGATGCTCTCCTGGAGGCTCTGAAACTGAAACGTGCAGGAAATAGTCTGGCAGCCTCTACAGCAGAAGAAACAGCAGGCAGTGCCCAGGGTCGTGCCAGGGAGGCTGAGCAGGTGGGCTAAGGCAGAGCCAGCTGGAGGAGGTAAGGGTGGAGGCTGGGCTTCCACTGGGCTACCACGCCAACATAGTCCTCTACATCTGCAGCTGCTGCAGGGCCCTCTGGGTGACCAGTACCAGACGGTGAAGGCCCTGGCTGAACGCAAGGCCCAGGGTGTGCTGGCTGCGCAGGCAAGGGCAGAGCAACTTCGGGATGAGGCTCGGGACCTGTTGCAGGCTGCCCAAGACAAGCTGCAGCGACTACAGGGTGAGGAGAGGGGCAAGTGGGTACCAGAGACAGAACTGTAGGAGTGGGACCCCTAAACTGAGACCTGCCCCTCCTAGAACTGGAGGGCACCTATGAGGAGAATGAGCGGGCACTGGAGGGCAAGGCAGCCCAGCTGGACGGGCTGGAGGCCAGGATGCGCAGCGTGCTTCAAGCCATCAACCTGCAAGTCCAGATCTACAACACCTGTCAGTGACCCCTGCCCAGGGCCTAGCCCAGCCCTTACCCTCGCTTCACATGCATGTCTGCCTAAGTATTAAAGAGCTCTTGGCCCAGCAAGGCCCCCAATAAACTGTGTGAACCCCCACTGTGTTGTCTGGACTCTGATTTGGGTAGGGCGGGGTTTCTGGGAGAACCTCGAGGCTGCCCCCAGCAGGGCCCTTGCAAAGCCAACGCACCGGAGCACCGCCTCCTCCGCTCGGGTCCGCCCCGGGGCTGCTAGTGGCCACAAGCCCACTCCCACAGGAAGTGCGTCACCAGTTCGGCGCTCCGCCTCCCTCGGCCGTAACTAGAAGTCGAAACAAAACAAGCCGCTAAGGCGGTGGCAGCGGCGACGCCGGGACGGGGGAGGGGCGCGCCGGAACCGGAACCGACCTGACGCCGGAACCGGAACCGGGAGCGGGTTGCCAGGGCCCGCAGAGGGCTGGCTGCGGTGGTCTCGCTCGGTGAGTGGGGCAGGCCTCAACTCGCCGGTTTGGCCGCAGCGGGGAGGCCGCACGCGGGGCCAAGGAGACCGGCTCAAGGTCACGGGCCGTGCCAACCCCGATTCCTGGAGCCCTGCGGCGTGCCGGGCCCACTGATGGCTGCGGGGCCGTTACGCTATGCCCGTGGTCGGCCTCCCGTCTTGGAGAGGATTGACGGCCAGCAAGGGCGTCTTCCTGGAGGAGGTGGTGGTGGGCCCAGGGTTCAGAGGCTGGAGCTGGTCGAAACCCGACCGGGGCACTGATTTGTGGTCATTAACCCCGCGCAGCTATGTCAGGCCTGCTCGGGTCTCTAGATAGCCCTTTTCCCTTCTCTTCCCTGGAACATAGGGGAGGGATGCAACCTTTGGCTGGGATTTGGGTGCGAAGAGGAGGAGGCGGCAGGTGTCAGCCCTTCGGCTCTGGACCTGTCATTAAAGATCCAGCCGATCAGTACCACGTCTGCCCCTAGGAAGAGTATCTTATCATCCCTCCTCCCTCCTTCACACACTCAGGAACATAGACTAGCCACTACTTGTCTTGCTATAGGCTTAGACCGGACTTGAGAGTTCATCTCCGCCCTCATCTCAGTGTCTGGTTTTGGGAACTTCATTTTGGATGGAGAAACAGCCCACAGTCCACTGGCGGGTCTGTGAGAAATTCTTAGCAGTCCCTGTGGCTCAGAGCTGATGAGAGAAGGGACTTGGGAAGGAAAGCGATGGTGTCTGTTACAGCCTCAAACTAGAAGTCTATCTTGCCTTGGTACTGAAGCAGGGTTGTTGCTGAACAAATAGTGTGACATCTAGATACCCTTTTCGGCCCCTCTCTGCTTGTGACAGCAGCTGGGGAGAAGACTCTGTTAGAATGAGGAAAAACCAAGCAGTGCATAAGAGCAGGTTCATGATGAAGGTGGGAGCTGGCAAGAAGCTTGTGGGCACCTTAGCCACAGGACTTTTTCTGGGCAATGGCAGTACCTGGGCCGGGCCTGTTTTCAGCCACAGAGCCTGGTCCTCCTGGTATTTGTCTCCTCTGTTCCTGCCTTCTTCCTCCACCTTCTATTTCTCTGGTGGTGACTAAGCAGCCAGTGAGAGTAAAGGAAAAGTGAGCACCCTACTCAGAGTGCCAGCCCTGTGGGCTGGAGCCATGGCTACTCTCCAGATTGGTGGAATAGTCTGGTCCTGGGCCATGACTGCCTTGACCTGGTGCCTCCTCAGTGAGGCTTCCAGCTTTGAGGGTCTCTTATGGTGGGTATCTTGAGGCATGGCCAAAAATAATTGCTACTACTCACGTTATATATTCCTTTTTCAGAATAGCCTGAGCATGTCCAGGGCTACCAGGGATCAGAAGATAGTGATCTGTAGGATTAGGCGTGTCTAGGTTTGCTGAGCCCTTGCTGAAGTTAAAGAGCAAGTTGGGTATTGGCAGTGATCAGTGGTCCCTTTTGGTTAGGCCGTTTGTTCCTTGCTGGAGAATTTGGCCACAACAAGTTGCCAAGATAGCTGGACCAGGAAGAAAGCGCCGCAGCCCTGACCCAGACGCCGTTGCCGACCCTGGGGCACTCTGGCTGTCAACCAAACGGCTCAAGATGTCTGGTGGGGCCAGTGCCACAGGCCCAAGGAAAGGGCCTCCAGGATTGGAGGAGGCCACTAGTAAGAAGAAGCAGAAGGATCGAGCAAACCAGGAGAGCAAGGATGGAGATCCTAGGAAAGGTGGGAGTGGCATTCCCAGAGTGCTCATGACCTCCTCTTCTTCCCCTCACATTGTCTGTACTAATTGGGGATTGGGAGATGACTTTTGCTGTTCTCTCTGTCCTGTTCTGATGTTGAGAGAAGAACCCATGGCAGGTTGCATTGAGCCTCAGCTTTGAAGCCTGGGTACTTGACTAAGATCTAGAAGATAGTGCTTGATGAGGCGGTGGGGTCTTGGAGAGTACTTTCTGTCATTGTCTCCTTATTCTTTTTTTTTTTTTTTTTTTTTTTGTGTTGGAGTCACACTGTGTTGCCCAGGCTGGAGTACAATGACACGCTTATGGCTAGTGCAGCCTCGACCCGCTGGGCTCAGATTATCCATCCTTCCACCTCAGCCTTCCAAGTAGTTGGAACTATAGGCACGTACCACCACAACCGGCTAATTTTTTGATTTATTGTAGACATGAGGTCTCGCCATGGTCTCGAACCTGTGAGCTCAGACAATCCTCTCACCTCAGTCTCCCAAAGTGCTGAGATTATAGGCATGAGCCACTGCACCTGGCTTTTTTTTTTTTTTTTTTAAAGAGTTGATGCCTCACTCTCTAGGGTTGGAATGCAGTGGCACAGTCATAGCTCACTGTTGCTTCAAACTCAGGGCTGAAGCAGTCTTCCCACCTCAGTCTCCTGAGTAGCTAGGACTGCAGATGTACACCACCATGCTTGGCTAATTTACTTATTATTTTTTAGAGACAGGATCTCTCTATGTTGCCCAACCTGGTCTCGAACTCCTGGCCTCAAGTGATCCTTCTGCCTCAGCCTCCCAAGTAGCTGGGATTACAGGTTCACACCACCACACCCATCTGTTCTTTTCTTTGTCATCAGGCTCAGTGTCTACTCCTCAAGAGGAGCAGATCAAAGAGGGTACGTAACAAACGGGCTTTTTGGGTGCTAGACCAGGGAAGGAGGCGTTGGGAATTTAGCTCCCATCTGGAGCAGTTAGGGCTGGGTTTCTGTTACTTGCTTATCCCCATCAGGATCTTGTGCAGACCTTTGTGATCTCTTTGCTACCTCCCCTACAGAATTATTGCTCGATTGGAGGCAGAGTGCAGAA
This sequence comes from Carlito syrichta, assembly GCF_000164805.1. Classification (NCBI taxonomy): domain Eukaryota; kingdom Metazoa; phylum Chordata; class Mammalia; order Primates; family Tarsiidae; genus Carlito; species Carlito syrichta. Next base: position 100,939 of record NW_007253981.1, read on the forward strand.
GAAGTGATTGTTAAGCTGCATGTGGGAGTGGGTTCCCTGCAACTGGAGGAGGTAGACGCTGCTTTCACAGACACAAACTGTGTGTTGCGGTTTTCAGGTATGTCCATCTGCCCTGAGCACAGCAGTGCATTTGAATCTTGCGGTATCTCCCATCTCAGTTCACTGATGACACTCTGTCTCCAGGTGGTCGACAGTGGGGTGGTATCTTCTATGCTGAGATAGAAAGCTCTTGCACCAAAGTGCAGGCTCGCAAGGGTGGTCTCCTGCAGCTGACACTGCCCAAGAAGGTGCCTATGCTCACGTGGCCCTCTCTCCTGGTGAGTTCTAGTACAGGATAGGGAGGGGATGCCTCGTGTAGTCGACAGTGCCTGACTGCTGTATCTTTGGCAGAAGAAACCTCTAGGGACCCAGGAGCTGGTGCCAGGGCTGCGGTGCCAGGAGAATGGGCAGGAGCTGTCTCCCATTGCCCTGGAGCCAGGCCCTGAACCCCACCGGGCTAAGCAGGAAGCCCGGAACCAGAAGCGGGCCCAGGGCCGTGGTGAGGTAGGCTCAGGGGCTGGCCCCGGGGCCCAGGCAGGGCCCAGCGCCAAGAGGGCTGTGCATCTCCGCAGAGGGCCAGAGGGGGAAGGGTCCAGGGATGGCCCTGGACCCCGGGGTGATGCCCCACCCTTCCTGGCTGACCCAGCCACCCAGGTGAGAGCTGGGTGCCTGTTTGGGTGTTAGGAGATGGGGGGGAAGGGTGTGGACTGGAGTGGAGGCCACCTGCCAGTCCCAGGGCTAATCCTACCTACAATCTTCCCATTAATAGGTTGAGGCTGAGGAACAGCTTCACATACCACAGCTGAACCCCCAAACCTGCCTCTTGGGCTCAGAGGAGAATTTAGCCCTTTTGACAGGAGAGAAGGCAGTGTCCCCCAGGAATGACCTAGTTTCTCCAGGCATGGCTCAGAGCACAGACCCTGGAAAAGATGATCACATCAAGGAGGGGATGGCAGTGGCAGCAGATGCTGCGACATTGGTGGATGGTAAAGTTGGGGCTTGGGGTGGGCAGGCAAAGCCCTAGGCTGGGTTGCAAGATTGGTGGGTGAGTGGGAAGTAGAACAGCAACAGCTTGGAACTTGTCCTGGGTGGTGCTGAGCCATAGTCTCAACATAGACCCTGAGTCCATGGTGAACCTGGCATTTGTCAAGAATGATTCGTATGAGAAGGGGCCGGACTCAGTGGTGGTGCACGTGTACGTGAAGGAGATCCGCAGGGACACCTCTCGAGTACTTTTCCGTGAGCAGGACTTCACACTCATCTTCCAGACCAGGTGGGTGGGTAGGTGGGCGGGCAGGAGATGATGGGCAGACAATGCCTCAGGCAGGACAGCATGTCTCATGCTCTTCTTCTTGTCCTTCTTCCTACCCTGCTCTGCCTCTGCAGGGATGGAAACTTCCTGAGGCTGCATCCAGGCTGTGGGCCCCACACTATCTTCCGTTGGCAGGTGAAGCTCAGGTGGGTGGTGCCCGGCCCCACCACTGTGCCTGTTCCACCCTGGGTTCCATCTCCCTGGCCCACCTAGCCTGACACCCATTCCTCCTAAGTCCCTGAGTTCAGCCTTTTCCTGCAGGAATCTGATTGAGCCAGAGCAGTGCACCTTCTGTTTTACGGCCTCTCGCATCGACATCTGCCTCCGTAAGCGGCAGAGTCAGCGCTGGGGGGGCCTGGAGGCCCCAGCTGCACGAGGTCTGCATACGAGCTCCCTTCATTGCCCAGTCCCACATGACCAGGACTCCATCCCTTGCCACATGCTGCTAACCACCGGCCCCCTCATTCCCCCTTTTTAAGGTGCAGTGGGTGGTGCAAAGGTTGCCGTGCCGACAGGTCCAACCCCCCTGGATCCAACTCCATCAGGAAGTGCATCCCACCCCTTGACAGGCCAGGAGGAAGCCCGGGCTGTAGAGAAGGATAAACCCAAGGCACGATCTGAGGACACAGGGTTAGACAGTGTGGCAACCCGCACCTCAATGGAGCATGTAACCGCAAAACCAGAGACACACTTGGCCTCGGTGAGAATTCTGGGATGGGAAGGGCCAAGAATGGAGTCTGGAAAGCCTCAGGACTGTTCTCTCATATCCTCTGCTTCCACAGCCCAAGCCCACATGTATGGTACCTCCCATGCCCCATAGCCCAGTGAGTGGGGACAGCGTGGAGGAGGAGGAAGAGGAAGAAAAGAAGGTGTGTCTGCCAGGCTTCACTGGCCTTGTCAATTTAGGCAACACTTGCTTCATGAACAGCGTCATTCAGTCTCTGTCCAACACTCGGGAACTCCGAGACTTCTTCCATGGTGAGGGCAGGGCCTGAAGCCTGGGGTATGGGCAGAAAGGGTGTCTTCATCCCTCATACCTTTGCTTGGTTGCTATTTCTAGATCGTTCCTTTGAGGCTGAGATCAACTACAACAACCCACTGGGGACTGGTGGGCGTCTGGCCATTGGCTTTGCTGTGCTGCTTCGGGCGCTGTGGAAGGGCACCCACCATGCCTTCCAGCCTTCCAAGTTGAAGGTGATCTGGGGCCACTAGCACCTTTGGCTGTCAAGGGCGGGCAGGGTATACAGTGGGTGCTAGGGCTTCATGCTCACACCTTGGTTTTTGTATCAGGCCATCGTGGCAAGCAAGGCCAGCCAGTTCACAGGCTATGCACAGCATGATGCTCAGGAGTTCATGGCTTTCCTGTTGGATGGGCTACATGAGGACCTGAATCGCATCCAGAACAAGCCCTACACAGAGACTGTGGACTCAGATGGGCGGCCTGATGAGGTCAGGGTGCAGGGTAGAGGGTGGGCATGTCTGTATGCATCCCAGCTTCTAGGTCCCCTTGGTTATCATCACTCTGCCTCACAGGTGGTAGCTGAGGAAGCGTGGCAACGGCACAAAATGAGGAATGACTCTTTCATCGTGGACCTATTTCAGGGCCAGTACAAGTCGAAGCTGGTGTGCCCTGTGTGTGCCAAGGTGTGATGGGCTCCCCTGGAAAGACCCCCTAGTTTGGCTCACCTTTTCTGCTCAGATTAGGTATAAAAGGCTTGTGTATCTTCAGGTGCTGTGGTACAGGGTTTGGGTAAGAAAGCTAGCAGGGATGCCTTAGGCTCCTATGTGGGCTGAGGAGGTCAGTCAGGGTGGGGTTCCTGACTGAGGCAAAATTGATATTTAGGCTCAAAAGTGTGTGTGATGGGGTTGTGAGTGAGATTGGAAAGGCACATGGGTGCAAGTGAGAGGCAAATAGAGCAGCTAAGCTGAGTGATTTTCTGGCCTTCAGTGCCCTGGTGGGCCCTCCTACTCCATCTAGTATTTTCAAGCCTGAGAGTTTGCTGGTTGGCTGTGAGAGCACTGAGAGCCACCAGAGGGCCTGACATGGACTCTTTGGGCATTAACATCCTGTCTCCTGCTCTCTGTGCAGCCACTAAGTGCCACCTATACATCCACAGGTCTCCATCACTTTTGATCCATTTCTTTATCTGCCGGTGCCCTTGCCACAAAAGCAAAAGGTTCTCCCTGTCTTTTATTTTGCCCGGGAGCCCCACAGCAAGCCCATCAAGGTGAGGAGTAAGCCCCTATCCTCTAGGCTATTCCTGAGAACCTGGCCCACCTCCCCCACTGACCAGCCCTTTTTGCCACAGTTCCTTGTGAGTATCAGCAAGGAGAACTCCAGTGCAAGTGAAGTCTTGGACTCCCTCTCTCAGAGTGTCCATGTGAAGCCTGAGAACCTGCGTCTGGCTGAGGTATCTTTGTCTTTGCATGGACTTTTATACCTATGGACATATTTGTACAGTCCTTGGCATCTGTACACATACACATGAATATGCATGTGACTACACAAAAACAGCAGGCAGTGTGTTCTTTTTTTTTTTTTTTTTTAAAGCAGGATTTATTGAGAGGACAGAAAAGCTCCCACAGTGGGAGGGGACCTGGAGGGGTTACCCAGCAGTGTGTTCTTATTTGAAGGATGGTTAAAACTAGGCATTTGGGCTGTACAGCAAAGGTGTCCTCAGTTCCCAGCCATCATCAGGGTTTACCCCCACCATCCTCAGTTCCCAGCCATCATCAGGGTTTACCCCCTTTTTGGTGGTGGATTCCAACTGCTTTTCCCTCTTCAGACAAAGAACTTGAGCTGCAGAACTGTCCCTCCATTCACTGTAATTCCCTCTCCATCCTGCTGCTCTTTCCTTTTTATCCCAGATCTGTGTGCTGGCCCTCCCCAGATGTTCCTAGCTTTTAGTCTGACAGTGCCATTTTTCTTGGGTTAAGAGTGAGAAGGAGGCTCCTTGAATGTGGACCCATCATGATAATATGTTGCTGTCTTAGGGCCATGCCAGTTACAGCAGTGTAGAGGCCCTCAGTGTGGAGAGCTGGTGTGGTTGATATCTGCCCCATGCCTAGACTTTCAGACTTTCTGATACACTAGACTCCTTATGGCATTGGGTACTGAGACTGGTGCCAACAGAAGTATTTGCCTTTTTTGACCCACAAACCCTGCCCACACAGACCCAAAGCAGGGCCAAGCCTCATTATACTCTGGGGCAGGTCTAGGGCAAGGCTTATCCTTACATGGGATCTGTGTTCTCTGTTCCCAGGTAATTAAGAATCGTTTCCATCGTGTGTTCCTGCCCTCCCACTCACTGGACACTGTGTCTGCATCTGACACACTCCTCTGCTTTGAGCTGCTATCCCCAGAGTTGGCTAAGGAGCGGGTAGTGGTGTTAGAAGTACAACAGGTGAGTGGGGGCCAACCTGATGGCACAGTGCCCTGGTGGTGGGGGCACTTTTGCCTGGCCTTGCTGAGCCAGACGACCCACCCTAGCGCCCCCAGGTGCCCAGCGTCCCCATCTCCAAGTGTGCAGCCTGCCAACGGAAGCAACAGTCGGAGGAAGAAAAGCTGAAGCGCTGTACCCGGTGCTACCGTGTGGGCTACTGCAACCAGTGAGGATCCCCATGGCCTCTCCCCACCCTTCCTCTCCACCTTCCACTTGCCACTCTTTCCCTCCCTTCCACACCAAGGCTCATGTTTTAAGCCCTTTACCTGCCATCCTACTTTACCAGGCTCTGGGGGAGGCAGGGCTAGCATATCCAGTTCCCAGGGACTAAGACTAATCCTAATATGGAGTCATAAGAGGTAGCACCAAGGGCCTATCCTTATCTTCCCCTTCCCTCCAGGCTCTGCCAGAAAACCCATTGGCCAGACCACAAGGGTCTCTGCCGCCCTGAGAACATTGGCTACCCCTTCCTGGTTAGTGTACCTGCCTCACGCCTCACTTATGCCCGTCTCGCTCAGCTGCTAGAGGGCTATGCCCGGTAAGTGCCTAGTGGTTGGACTAGGGTGGGGTAGATGGAGACAGAGGTGCTCTGGGCTGCTGATAGGCTGGTCAGAATTCTTACTTGCCTTGCTGTCTGTTGTTAGGTATTCTGTGAGCGTATTCCAGCCACCCTTCCAGCCTGGCCGCATGGCCTTGGAGTCCCAGGGCCCTGGCTGTACCATGTTGCTCTCCAGTACCTCCCTGGAGGCAGGGGACAGCGAGAGGGACCCTGTTCAGCCACCTGAGCTCCAGTTGGTGACCCCTGTGGCTGAGGGGGACACAGGGATTTCCCGGGTGTGGGCAACCCCTGATCGGGGTACTGTGCCTAGCACCAGTGGAATTTCTTCAGAAATGCTGGCCAGTGAGCCCATTGAGATTGGCTCCTTGTCTGCTGGAGAGAGGGTGTCCCGGCCTGAAGGTAAGATCTGGTGAAAGACTCTGGGAGCTAGGGTGGGAAGTAGGGGAGGTTGGGGGAAAGCTTGTTTAGCCCTGCTAGGCAAAGGAGCCTTGATTATCATGTTCTTTCATAGCTGCTGTGCCTGGATACCAACATCCAAGTGAAGTCATGAATGCCCACACACCCCAATTCTTCATCTATAAAATTGATGCATCCAGCCGAGAGCAGCGGATAGAGGACAAAGGTGTCTGAGGCTGTGGGTGGGAGCCATGGTGTGTTGGGCTGGCTATTCTCCACAGCTATATGACGTCTCTCCCTACCAATTTCTAGGAGAGACCCCACTGGAACTGGGTGATGACTGTAGCCTGGCCCTGGTCTGGCGGAACAATGAGCGCCTGCAGGAGTTTGTGTTGGTAGCCTCTAAGGAGCTGGAATGTGCTGAGGATCCAGGCTCTGCTGGTGAGGCTGCCCGTGCCGGCCACTTCACCTTGGACCAGTGCCTCAACCTCTTCACACGGCCTGAGGTTCTGGCACCTGAGGAGGCCTGGTGAGAACAGGACAGCAGGCAGGTGATGGGGCAGGATAGAAGAGACTTGCTTAATTCTGACCCCACCTCTTTCCCCTACCAGGTACTGCCCACAGTGCAAACAGCATCGTGAGGCCTCCAAGCAGCTGTTGCTATGGCGCCTGCCAAATGTGCTCATTGTGCAGCTCAAGCGCTTCTCCTTTCGTAGTTTCATCTGGCGTGACAAGATCAACGACTTGGTGGAGTTCCCTGTTCGGTGAGCAATGGACCCTGGTGACTGTGGATAGGGTGTGGGTGGTCAGGTTGGGCATCCTGAACACCTGCTGACTGTCTCACCCCTCCCTAACTGGAACTGCAGGAACCTGGACCTGAGCAAGTTCTGCATTGGTCAGAAAGAGGAGCAGCTGCCCAGCTACGATCTATATGCTGTCATCAACCACTACGGAGGCATGATTGGTGGCCACTACACTGCCTGTGCACGCCTGCCCAATGATCGTAGCAGTCAGCGCAGTGACGTGGGTGAGGGCACACACAGCCAGCAGGATAGATGGTAGGGGTGGGGGTACAGGTTGTTTACACTCTTCCTGCCCTGCTGTAGGCTGGCGCTTGTTTGACGACAGCACGGTGACAACAGTAGACGAAAGCCAGGTCGTGACGCGTTATGCCTATGTACTCTTCTATCGCCGGCGGAACTCTCCTGTGGAGAGGCCCCCCAGGGCAGGTCACTCTGAGCACCATCCAGACCTAGGCCCTGCAGCCGAGGCTGCTGCCAGCCAGGTGAGGCATGTGGGAGGCTTTACAGGCTAGTGGGGGACAACCCATGGATTGGAGGGCAGGGTTGGGGGATATAGCTTCCTCTCCTTCCACAGGCCTTAGGATTCATGAGAGTTATAGACAGGGTTTCCCCCTTACTTCAAAACCTTATCCAGAGGCAACCCCTGTGCCCTGGGGACTCTCATACACAAAAGTGCCTGTACACAAACATGCTACCATTGGTGTGCACACAGGCACCCGCTTGTTGCAAGCCAGGCAACTGCTCTAAACCTTACCTGGCACTGTGCTGTGAATGAACTATACCTGACACTCTTCCAGATTTCCTCCACATATTCCCACATGCTAGCCCACAGACCCTCACTTGTGACCATCCCTGTATTCTGGCATGCACTCAGGACAAATCCAGTCTGGGCTGGCCATGGCCTCTGGTGGCTGTCATACTCTCTAAGGTGAGCATCTGTCCTCACTGAACCTTCAGGGTCTTCTGTCTCTTACTGACAAGGTTTGCCACAGGCCCAGTTGATGTGCATAGTCATATCTCTTTCCTGGATTGGCTGCCTCCTTTCTGCTTCTCGCTTGAGCCCTCTCTGTCAGGACTGGAGAAATCCATGTAGAAGACTGGTCAGGTTCTAGACGTGGGTAGCAGAAAGCAAGGAGATTGCCCTGGGGTTGGCAGCTCTGTCCTCCATGAGCCAGTCCTCTCTGTGGGAGACCTGGACTGAAAAACTGGGCAGATAACTTATCACCCACCCCCCATGAGAAACTCCATGTGAATTGGGAAGCTGTCTTGAGGCAAAAATGCTCTCAAGATTCTCCTACCCTGTTACTCTCAGTCTAGACAACCCTGAGGTTAGCCTCCTGCCTCCCTCCCTGTTGCCTGATCTAGAATGCAGGGGGTTAACCCCAGTTACCTCAGGTGGGATTGTCTAACTCAAGGTCTCAAGGACACTGGGTCCTCCCCACCATCCCCCCGGGTGCTGATGGCCATTTCCACATACCATAGGCTTCCCGGATTTGGCAAGAGCTGGAGGCTGAGGAGGAGCCATTGCCTGAGGGGCCAGGGCCCAGGCCTCTCGGTCCCTGGGGGCCCCAAGACTGGGTGGGCCCTCCGCCACGTGGCCCTCCCACACCAGATGAGGGCTGCCTCCGGTACTTTGTCCTGGGCACTGTGGCGGCTTTGGTGGCTCTCATGCTCAACGTGTTCTATCCTCTGGTATCCCAGAGTCGCTGGAGATGAGCTCACTTGCAGGCAGCTGCTGTGAGCTGGCCCACCTGCCTGCCTGCCAGGCCGTACCTGCCTTTGTTGTGCGGAACGCCTCTGGGCTTTGGGCCTCAGTGTGTGCATCTGGTGGGAGAGGGTGGGGACTGTGGCCCCTGCATGGGCAGAGCATCCTAGAGTGGGTATCCATCCAGATGTCCGTCTGTACCTCCTGCTGCTCTGACTCTCAGCCTGGGGCTTGGCCCTGCCCACGCTACTTACTGTATTTAAAGCATTAATAAAGCGAGACTATTCCGGCCCGATCTTGTCTCTGTCTCAATGCCACTGTTGTCTGCGCCTGCCTTGGGACCCTCCCTTGGGTGCCGGGTCTCTAAGCCAGCACCCCCGGGATGCCAGGCAGCATGCTGGGCAGCCCCCAACCCCTGTCCTCATATTCTGTTGCAGGGACTAGGCCCTGGCCAGGCCCCCGAGGTGGCCCCCACGCGGACAGCCCCTGAACGCTTCGCCCCCCCTGTGGATCGCCCAGCCCCCACCTACAGCAACATGGAGGAGGTCGATTAGCAGGTCCCTGGTTGTTGGGGGGGACTGGGTTTGGGGGATTCCCCCACAGAGGGCCAGCTCTTTGCCGCTTTTCCTTCTCTAACTCAGAGGACATTGGCTCCGTCAACAGGAACCTGTGGTGTATGATTTGGGAGTGGGGACTTCACAAGTTGGGACCTCTTGTCAGCTGGGCCCCCTGATCAGTGGGCTTTGGTTTCTCCAGCCACCTCCAGTGCTGTGTGGTTTGATTCTCAGTTGTACCCTCAATTCTTCCTGACCCGCATTATAAACATTATAATTTTATTCTAAAAATTGTAATTTTTTTTTTTTTTTTGCATTTTGGAAGTGATTGCTGCTGTTTAAATATATTTTAAAAATAAATAATAAATAAGTAGACTTAGTGACTGATCTGCCACATGCTGGGGCCATCTCTATTATCTGGTGTGCATGTATGCATGCATGTACACACGTGTGTTAGATACCCTGAGTGTTTGTGACCCTGAACGTGCTCTGGTCTTAGGGGAGATGATGGGGTTGCAGCTCATGTCTTGTGGGTCATGAAGCCCATAGTGATATCAGTTCTCCAGAGCCTGCCTGCTGCACTTTGATCCTAGTGGCTCTGGATCCCATATTGAGGGAGCTGTAATTGGCATCACTGTCAGGATCTCAATACATCCAAGGGGTGGAGAAGCATGCCATGAGGCCCTGGAGCTAATAGCACTAAAAGATGCAAGGGTCCACAGTGTTCACTATCTGGGGAGTGGGCCACCTGAGACCTAATTTCCACCACTACACAATATATCCATGTAATGAACACACATGTACCCCCTGAATCTAATAAGTAAAAATAAAAAGTGCAGGCAGTGGAGCAGCCTGGGCCTGACAGCCAGCAGGTCAGGAAGGACTTGGTGGGGAACAGAGAAGGTATTTGGGGGAATCTTCCTCCTCCTTTTCCTGTTCTCAGATTTTTCTTTACTGAAGCTTGAATACCATCTGCATCCCTTGGGAGAACAGAGGAGGAACAAAACTGTGAGGAAGATCCTGCTCTTCTGAAAGGAGGACAGGCAAAGAGGACCAGAGATAATCTTGACTGACTTCCTATTGGAGGCAGAGTGATGGGACCTGTCAGCTATTTCTTCCTTAAGAAGTCCTAGGGCAGCCGGGCTCGGTGGCTCAGCCTGTAATCCCATGCCTTTGGGAGGCTGAGGTGAGTGGATTGCCTGAGCCCGCAGGTTCGAGAC
>NW_007253981.1:111051-134557 GCF_000164805.1 Carlito syrichta
GCGTGGTAGCGCATGCCTGTAATTCCGGCCACTTGGAAGGCTGAGGCGGAAGGATCGCCGGAACCCAGCAGGTTGAGGCTGCGGTAGCCCTCAGCTTAAGTTGGAGCTGGGGGTGGTAGTGAGCTCCTGAAGAAAGCTAGCCCCATGACCAATGTTGGCTTTTTCTGGTTGGGACAAGGACCATGTGGGACCGATGGCTGTGGAGAAGGGTCTGAAGAACTGGGTGTGGGATCCTTCAGAAATGGAATTGCAGATCTGTGTGCTTGGGCTAGCAGCTGTGATACTTTTGGAGCACCTGCTACGCATGGGCTTTACTGTGTGCAGCCCCATGCTTGGGAGGCTGGCATCGTTAGCTGCATATGCTGGGTGCGCTGAACCGTGTTCTGTCTACCTCTTAACTGCAGCCCTGCTCTGTACCCTTCTGTGACATATACATGAGGTTGCTATGGCAACCAGCACTGTGGTCTCTACTACCTCTATGAGTCTGTAACATAGGCACTACATGGGCTTAGCTGCTGGGTCCTACCTCTCTCATTTTGCAACTGTGCCTTGCTGGCTGCTGCTTGGTTTTTCTGCTTGGTCATCTTTCTCTTGACTTTCTTGGAAGCAGTGCCAGGAACTCTTGCAGGCAGGCTAACTCCCAGATTGGGCCCATGCAATTTCACATTTCTGCTCTGTGCAAGTCATAGGGCTTCAGAAAACTGGCTAGCCATCCACTGGTACCTGGCACAACTACTTGTGGCATTCTTGGTGGTATTGGTAGCTTATGACATGGAGCCACAGGGTCCACAGTGTACCATGAGAAAACCAGGGAAGGGAGTGCAGGTACTGACCCCATTGAGGGGGCAGTTACCAGATCTGCAGGACTTGGTGATGGTGGAATGAATCCTGCAGGGAATAGTGGCAGTGGCAAGCACTGTGCAAGGCTTTGCACAGCAGCACCTTTGTGGAGGGCTGAGGACTTAACAGCTGCAGACTCAGGCACAGGGCTGGTGTGGCTGTGGTTCTAAGCTGCATCCCCTACTTAAATCCTACATCTGGCCTTCCTTGTGCAGTGCTCTCCAGGGCATTGGACCTGGATACTGATGCAGCATGTAGCCCTGGGAAGAATCTAGTATGTCGTTATTATGTGGGACTCAGATGTACAGACATGGGGCTTGGTCATTAGTGGGATACGGGCACAAAGGACACAAGATAGGGATACAGACTACTAATCAGGATCCTGCCCAGTCCCTGAGTGGTGACACTAAGACCTCCAAGAACCTGAGCTCCAATCCCAAATTTGGGCATTTCCACCATTTCAGTACTAGCAACTCATGTTCCACACCCTCCTTCACTCACACAGAGAACACTGCCTGTGTCCTGTTTTAGCCAGCAGTTCTGGAAGTACAGTGAGATTGTGGGGAGAGACCAAGCACAATAGCCGTAATCACGAACATCCATCTCAGCGTCCCACTCTGTCCCAAACCTAATAAAATATCCTATCAAAGGTCTGCAGAGGGATTTCAGAGTCTAACTTGCATGTGGCATTCCGTGATATTTGCATGCTCTGGCAAAGGGGGGTGTAAGCGTGGTACGAGATTTTAAACCAGATGATCACACAACTTCTGCAAGATCCCTCTTGGCCCAAATCTTTTCCTTCTCTCTCCTGGCCGGATATGTCCGAATGGGCACCTGAAAAGTACCGGACTTATGGGACCCCTCGATCGGCACAATCTCTGTGATTGTAACCCGGACCGGAAATTTCCTGGGCTTCATTTTGTTCAACTGTTTCCATGACAGTTCCAAAGCCTGGCGTCAAAAACGCGACAGGGACTCACATCTGCTCCCCGAGAACAGTTACCGTATTGAGATGGAGTTCCCAGGTCTGAAATAGAAAAGTCAAAGAGCAAAGGTCCACGCCCACGTCTTCCTCCAGTCGCGGTGCTCAACACCTTCCCTTCAGGTCCGCTGCCCCCAAGTGGTGGGAACGACAGAGACGGAACTAGAGCGCTTGGAAAGGACTCCGTCCCTTAAATGGCGTCGGTTACCCTGGCGAACCCCGCCCTCTCCCGAAAAGGAAGGATACCATTGGCTCTCCACAGGCTTCGCTCTCCTATTGGTCAGACGGCGAATGCCGACGTGCAAATTTAGTCCTAAATTTCTTTTAGTTTCCGGTGTTTCTGCAATGGCGGCTCTGGACTCGTTATCGCTCTTCACCGGCCTCGGCCTGAGCGAGCAGAAGGCCCGCGAGACGCTCAAGAACACAGCTCTGAGCGCGCAGCTGCGCGAGGCGGCGACCCAGGTGCGAGCCCCCCTGCCCGGGCCTGGACAGCCGACTGCGCCTCAACGCAGCGCGGGGCCGGGTCCTGATGCCGACCGACGCACCTTGTCCCGTTCTTTCTTACCTCTCTCACTGGGCGTGGGACTTCTTTCCTGACTTCTCTGACCCCAGGCGCAGCAGACTCTGGGCTCCACCATCGATAAGGCTACCGGGACCCTACTGTATGGCTTGGCCTCCCGACTCAGGGATTCCCGGCGTCTCTCCTTCCTTGTGAGCTACATAGCCAGTAAAAAGATCCACACTGAGCCCCAGCTGAGCGGTGAGATCCCTGCCTGTCCTGTCAATTCCACCTCCAATTTCTCCCTTCAGCCAAGACCCCTATCTGCCCTTTTTGCCAAGTCCCACTTTCTTTCTAGACACCTAGTTTTGCACAGGCACTGAAGGTATGGAGTGGGTGGCCTGTGGTGAGAGTGTCAGGGGAACTGTCAGGGTCTGGGGGGTGGGGCCCACCTTCAGAACACATTCTTCTTCTTTGTGTCCTCAAGGCTTTTCCAGGGTGGTTCCAGGGCTTAATCTCTCAGGAAGCCAAACTATACGTGAGGTTTCATGGGATTAGGGCCCTGCCTGTCCACTTCTTGGAGCTGAGATGCCACAAACTCATTCTTCTTTCTCAGCTGCCCTTGAGTATGTGCGGAGTCACCCCCTGGACCCTATCGACACTGTGGACTTTGAGCAGGAATGTGGTGTGGGTGTCATGGTGACCCCAGAGCAGATTGAGGAGGCTGTGAGTTTTTCCCTGGGCATCATCTGCCTCCCCAGTCCTGGCCATGGAAAGGAGTGGCACAGTTTCTCTACCCAGGAAGACCCAGAATGAGGGTGTGGGGGTCCCTAGAATGTCTCTGAAGGAAGCTTTCCTGAACCACATGGTTTGACTTTCTGCAGGTGGAGGCCACCATTAATAGGCATCGGCCTCAGCTCCTGGTGAAGCGTTACCGTTTCAACATGGGGCTGCTGATGGGTGAGCAGGGCCTGGGGCAGGGACTGTGTTGTTCTCTCTGATCATGCCTTTGCTTCTGAGCATGAGTAAGAGGGAGGTAGGGGAAGGAGCAGGAGCACCTTAAAAGTAATGTGGCAGGGCCCAGGCTCTGGTTTCTGTGGTCAGCCAGGACCTTTCCTTGGGAAGAAGGGTGGGGAGTACCTTCTTTTGCCTTCCTGCAGCTCTTCGTGCCTGTGTTTTTAGGAGAGGCTCGGACAGTGCTCAAGTGGGCAGATGGCAAAATGATTAAGAATGAAGTGGACATGCAGGTGGGTGTGCCTCCCTGAATTGAAGCTGGCAATGACCCTGGCATGGACAGGGCCTGGAATCCACGGAGGGATAAAACGAGGACTCTGTCCCTATTCTGATGGTAGGTAGTAGATCCCAGTGTGGAGGGGTAGCACCTGACAGGGTAGTGAAAGACTCGGGCCTCTGGGCTGTGCCTAATTTGGAGTAAGTTACTTTACTCTAAATATTAGTTTCCTCATCCCAAATAGGGGTGATTGGCCTTCATCTCAGGATGCTGGCATAGGATCACAAGAAGGTAATGATTGGGGTAGATTGCTGGTTTTGGTGCTGGGCTTCCAGTTCTTCTTTATAAAGGCAGCCCTTGTTACATGTGCCTAGTATGAACCCTCAGGAGGGAAAGAGCATTTTAGGCTAGCAGAACCACATGAGGAGAAATAGGCTAGGTAGGTTCTTCCAGTAGGTGCTGGTAGACAGGCCAGGAAACCCTCGGATAGATGGGTATGACCAGTCATGGGGCTTCTTGAAAGAGGACACTCCTGATCCTGCCTGACTCCAGTCTCTGCTCAGGTTCTTCACCTTCTGGGTCCCAAGATGGAGGCTGATCTGGAGAAGAAGCCCAAGGTGAGGCTGGGCATGGCCCTGTGTCCTTGGGGGTGAGGTGGAGTAGGGTGAGACTTCAGGCCGGGGAAGAGAATGTCTGATCCCAGTGATCCCAAGACCCCACCCAGTAGAAACTCTGATGCAGTTTTGGGTCTTCTCTCAGGTGGCAAAGGCTCAGCTGGAAGAAACAGATTGGAGGACAGCAAAGGATGTGATTGAGAATGGTGAGCGGCTTGAGGCTCCTATCATAGCATTCAGCTTCCTGATTTCTGGGCCTTCTGCCTGAAAGGTCTTTACTGCCCAGGCTCATCAGGCCCTTGGTTTACTCAATGCCCTACCTTCTGTCTCAAGACTGGCCTGGTGTTTTCTTTGTTCCTTTTGCCCAGAGACTGGCCTGAGAGGCCTCGGATATCTGGCTCTATATCTCTTGTCCCTGGAATTGGGAAAAGAAGGGCCTGCTCAATTCTGTTCTGGTTGTTGGATATGGGTAGTAATAATAATTACCACCCTGAGCTGGATATGCTAACTCTATCCAGAGGACATGAATTTATTTGTTTTTGTTTTCTTTTCCCCACAGGTGAAGCTGCTGGTCAGAGCCTGTCTCTGATGGAGCAGCTCCGGGGGGAGGCCCTCAAGTTTCATAAGCCTGGTGAGTGAGCATGTTGAAACCCTGGGGAGAGCTGGATCTTGGCAGTAATTCCTTTAGCTAGGTTCCTGGGATCAGAACGCTTGGGCTTCAGCCTGGTCCTCAGGTTTATTCTGGTTCTGGCAGGTGAGAATTACAAGACCCCAGGCTATGTGACTACACCACACACCATGGATCTATTGAAGCAGCACCTGGAAATCACTGGTGGGCAGGTATGTGAGATGTGGCTAGTGCCATTAAGCACTTGCCTGAGTGTCTGGACTGCCTTCATACTGCCCCATCTCACCCATTATCATAACTCCACCCTGTGGGGAAGCATTTGTCTCTTTAGGGTAGTCTGAGCTCTGACCTCATTCCTTTGCTCTCATCCCCTTTATCTCAGGTACGTACTCGATTCCCACCAGAACCCAATGGAATTCTGCACATTGGGCATGCGAAAGCCATCAATTTCAACTTTGGCTATGCAAAGGTGAGCATGCGTCTAGAGACCTGGCAAGCAAGATGACCATTTGCCGCTCTAATGACTGGATGCCAGGAGGGTGTCCCTGCCTTTCCTTTTGCTCCCAGTAATGTATCTAGGTAGGCAGAGGCCCTGGAAAGGTACCACACGTGTGACAGATACCTAGGACTCTAATAAGTGTATTGGGAAAAAAAATAAGTGTATTGGGAAAAAAAATTCTGAAGGAGTCAATGAGTTCAAATTTGGGGGAATTGCCAATGTAACCCCTCAGCTTGGGAATAGGCTATGCTGACTGTTCCAATTTGGTGTAAGAGATGCCTTTAATAGGGCATTTAAATAAGGAAGATGAGAGAAACTTTTTTTTTTTTTTAGTTGGAATCTCACTCTGTCGCCCAGGCTGGAGTGCAGTGGCATGCTCACGGCCACCACAATCTCAACCTGCCGGGCTCAGGCAATCATTTCACCTCAGCCTTCTAAGTAGCTGGAACCACAGGCATGCACCACCATGCCCAGTTAATTTTTTGATTTATTGTGGAGATGAGGTCTTGCCAAATTGCCCAGGCTGGTCTTGAATCCCTGGGCTCAGGCGGTCCTCTTTTCTCTGCCTCCCAAAGTGCTAGGATTATAGGCATGAGCCACCTTGCCTGGCAAGAGAAACTCTTGAAAGCATTTTTAATTCTGACATGGGAGACTGCTGAGAATGTCCTGCTTTGATGAGCAGCACTGTGGGGCTGATGGATTATGTGGTAGCTCACAGATGCTGTGACTTTCCTAGGCCAACAATGGTATCTGTTTTCTGCGCTTTGATGACACCAACCCTGAGAAGGAGGAAGCAAAGTTCTTCACTGCTATCTGTGATATGGTGGCCTGGCTGGGTATGAACTGGGCAAGGTCTGGGCAGGGATGGTGGTTAGTGGGCCTCTCCATAGGCCATGGCCTGCCATTGGGTGTTTCTGGCTGACTGCTCATACTTATCTCATTCTGTCCCAGGTTACACACCTTACAAGGTGACATATGCCTCTGACTATTTTGACCAGCTATATGTTTGGGCTGTGGAGCTCATCCACAGGTGAGATCTGGACCATGATATAGAGCCAGGCAGGCTGACCAGGTCACAGCCTTGCTGGGCTCTCAAAAACCTTCCTCACAGGGGTAAGGCTTATGTTTGCCACCAGCGAGGAGAAGAGCTCAAAGGCCATAACTCTCTGCCCTCGCCCTGGAGGGACCGTCCCATGGAGGAGTCACTTCTGCTGTTTGAGGTGAGGTCCTGGAGAAGCATCTGGTTGGGTGGGCCAAGGTGCTGAGAATGAGGTGCCCTTGTGCTTAGAGGCAGCCTGAGCCCTTGTTCCCCTCAGGCAATGCGCAAGGGCAAGTTTTCAGAGGGTGAGGCCACACTACGGATGAAGTTGGTGATGGAGGATGGCAAGATGGATCCTGTGGCCTATCGAGTCAAGTATACACCACACCACCGCACGGGGGACAGATGGTGGGTGTGTGCTTTGGGTGGGATGATGGGGCTCTGGAGCAGGGCCATGGGCCATGGGGTAGGACAGCATGGGGCTAGATGGTAGAGCCATTGCTTATGCCCCACAGGTGCATCTACCCCACCTACGACTACACACACTGCCTTTGTGACTCCATCGAGCACATCACTCACTCACTCTGCACCAAGGAATTCCAGGCCAGGTGAGGGAGCTGGGCCTATGAGATGGTAGGGCCAACGACCCTTCCTATGGTCTCTCCCTGGGTCTAGAACTGGCCAATCCTAACTCTACTTTCCCACCCCAGACGCTCTTCCTACTTCTGGCTGTGCAATGTGCTGGATGTCTATTGTCCTGTGCAGTGGGAATATGGCCGCCTCAACCTGCACTATGCTGTTGTCTCTAAGAGAAAGATCCTCCAGCTTGTAGCAGCTGGTGCTGTGCGGTAGGTGTGGATATTTGGCTCATCAAAGGTGGTACTAGTGACGTGCTGCCAGAGGCCTTCCCACTACCTTCTCATCAACAGGGACTGGGATGACCCACGGCTCTTTACACTCACGGCACTGCGTCGTCGGGGCTTCCCGCCTGAGGCCGTCAACAACTTCTGTGCCCGGGTATAGCCCAGTAGCCTGGGTGAGCAGATGGAGACTAAGTGTAGCAGTTTATAATTGTGACTGTGACTGATGCTGGACTTTCCTGCCAGGTGGGGGTGACAGTGGCACAGACCACAATGGAGCCACATCTTCTAGAAGCCTGTGTGCGTGATGTGCTGAATGACACAGCCCCACGAGCCATGGCTGTGCTGGAGTCACTGCGGGTCATCATCACCAACTTTCCTGATGCCAAGGTGGGCCTGCCTCAACATATTTGTGTGTATGGTTGGGGGGGGTGGTAGGTGGGGGTATACTTGAACTGGCCCTGGGCATGAGGGTCTTAGTGCCTGGTGTGACTCAGATACCTGTCTCTTGCTCTAGTCCTTGGACATCCAAGTGCCCAACTTCCCAGCTGATGAGACCAAGGGCTCCCATACAGTTCCCTTTGCACCCACTGTCTTCATTGAGAGGACTGACTTCAAGGAGGTGAATGTGGGGGGAGGGTAGAGGGTCCTGTTGCTGCTGAGTCTGTTCCTGGGATTCTTTCTGCTCCTTATCCTCTCTGTCAGTCCATCTATTTTCTGCTTCAGATGAACCAACCCCTGCCAGACATGGGATGGGGGAGAAGCCTCTCATACTTGTTTGACCCTTGCAGCCTCTTGTGTTTATCCCACTTCCTATCTCTAGGAGCCAGAGCCAGGCTTTAAGCGCCTGGCTTGGGGCCAGCCTGTAGGCCTGAGGCATACAGGCTACATCATTGAACTGCAGCGGGTTGTCAAGGTAAGAGCCAGCTGCAGCCTTCCTACTGCAGTGCCTGCTGAGACTAGGATTTAAGTGCAGCTTGTAGTCCTGATAGTGGTTCCCAGGTCTAATAACTGCCCCCTTCCCTTGATTTCTAGGGCCCCAGTGGCTGTGTAGAAAGTCTGGAGGTGACCTGCAGACATCCAGATGCTGGAGAGAAGCCCAAAGCCTTTATTCACTGGGTATCACAGCCTCTGATATGTGAGATTCGCCTCTATGAGCGACTGTGAGTGAACAGGGCTGGAGTTGTGGCAGGTATAAGATGAGTTTTGCCTGCGGTGCCTGACCAACTAGGGGTCTGACCTTCATTCTGGCTGCAGATTCCAGCACAAGAACCCTGAAGATCCTGCTGAGGTGCCTGGTGGATTCTTAAGTGACCTGAACCCGGTAGGCTCTTGGGGTTTAGAGTGAGGGTTGTAGGGCTCCCTGGCTGGATGGCTGACAGTTCCCTGCCTACAGGCATCACTACAAGTAGTGGAGACAGCATTAGTGGACTGCTCTGTGATCCTGGCAAAACCTTTTGACAAATTCCAGTTTGAGCGCCTTGGGTACTTCTCTGTGGATCCAGATAGCCGTCAGGGACAGGTACTTGACTTTACTCACCTGCCCCTTTTTGAAACAGTGACAGTGGCTGCCATTCCAAGTGCTCTGCCTACATTGCCTCACCCCATAAGGGAGGTGGCATTCATGTTCTACTGATGAGGAAACTGACTCTGAGGTTAAATTCATGAATAACATTTTGTGTGAACTCTGCCTTTTTATTCCTCAAAGTAGGGGGGGCAATCATAGGGATTGTTATAATCTGTATGAAATTGTGGCCTAGAGCCATCCAATCCTTTATTCAAAGTCAAGAGTTAGGGACCTGGGTGGGATTAGTTATGAGGATCTAGGTCTCCTAACTCTTGGTCCCTCAGCTCCTCTGAGATGAGGAAGGAATTGGGGAATGTGTCTACAGTGAAACCTACCCAGGATTCTTGGTCTGGTTACGGGTTGGTGGTCATTTTCCTTCTGCCCTCTAGCTTGTCTTCAACCGAACTGTCACACTGAAGGAAGACCCAGGAAAGGTGTGAGCTGGAAGCACTGTGGACCTACCTCATCCTCCTGGAGGCTGGGGATACCCTCACCACCCCAAACTCCATGTCAATAAAGAACAGCTAAATTCTTCTGGAGTCTGTGTGTTATCTCTCTGCCCTTCTAGCATCTGAGTGCCCCGTGTCATGCTTTGTGTGTGTAGGGGATGTGCCTTGTATACCTTTTTGTCTGTTAGAATGGGCTTCCCCAGAACAGATGGCACTGACAACTTTGAAACTACTGGCACACTTTGTGCTCAAGGGTTGCGACCTGGGTGGGATTAATCTTTGCACCTACTCTGAGGGATTGGAGGGATGGTTAGGAGCCCTGTGCCAGAGGGACCTAGAAGGTGTGCCCACTTGCGTGGGGATGAAGAGATGCCTGGTACCCAGTATGATCATTCAGCATGTAATTATTGAGTGCCTACTGTGTGCTGAATACAGTGAGATAAGGCATACATGCTGTGATAGCCTTCCAAGTTCACCGTGGGGGAGAGGTCTGCCTGGTGACTAAGCACTGTGGGGGAGAGGTCTGCTGGGGACCTCCGTGAGACTAAAAAAAGTTCCTGACCCAGCCTGGGCTTCAGAAAAGACTGTTCTCAGGAAGTGACCTCTGAGGGGGATCCCCAAAGACCTTGGAGAGTTTGCCAGGTTGGGAGAAGCAAATGCAGAAGCCTGGAGTCAGAAGGTGTCTAAAACAGGCTGGCTGCCCTCTAGGGTAGTGGGGTTTGCGTGTGCCTGCACCTTTAATGCCTTCCACATTTTCCCTGTATACAAACACCAGGCTACCCGAGGCCCGCTTTAAGGTGGACCTGACTGCGCAAGGCTCAACTCAGATGGCAGCAGATGGCGGGGGGTCCCAGACGCTGATTCCTCTAGGAGGTGAGCGACCCAGGGGCTTTCCTGGCGGGGCACGGTAGGGGACGCCAGGTTCACGTCAGAGGTTTGTGGGGGCCACCTTAAGCGAGAGGCCGAGCTGGGTCGGGCCCCGCCCAGCGTAGGGGTGCCCAACCAAAGGAGGCTCAGGCAAGCGGAGGAAGGTGGGTCCAGGGAGCTAGCTTCGCGCCCCAGTCAGCCGTAGTTCCACTACTAGGCCGAGCCCCAGCTCTGGCTCCGCCCCGCACGGAGGGGCGTCCTTGGGCGGGGCGGTCCGTCCCACTCTCTGGGCTCCACGCCTAGGTCTAGCAGCCCGAGGCGCGGCCTCCCTCCCCGGCTGAAGCGTTCACTTTAAGTCTGGCCGGGAGGCAACCCCAGATATCGCGGGATCTACCGCTCCGAGTCTCGCGAGAGAAACATTCGGCACCCATTGGCTGTAAGGGTTGAATGTAAGATGGCGCCCAGGGAGCTGTGAGGAGAAAATCCTGTCGGTCTTAGAGCGACGACAGAAGAACCGGGGTCCCGGGCGGTGCGGCGGGGCCGGCGGGTAGAGCGGAGGCGTCGGCGGCGGTGACGTCGCCGGGTGAGGGCTCTGGTGGGAGCAGGAATTCGCTGAGGCTGTGGGTCTGGGACAGAGGCCCCACTCCACACAACGGCGGGTGGGGGCGGGCGGGCCGCTACCGCTAGGCCCAGGAGACCTCGGGGCGGCTCCGGAGTCTAGAACGTCCCCGGGCTCGCGGGCTCCCGCCCCGTGGGTGGGGGAGGGGCGGGCCAGGGATTTGGGTGGGCGCGGCGCGCGAGTGCCCGCTAGTGCGGGCGCGCGGCCGAACCTGTTTCTACTCGCGGGCGCGCGCGCGCTGTGCGGCCTCTCGATGCGCGTGCCCGCCGACGTGCGCGTTCCCTGCCCGGATATCTGGGCTTTTGGAGCTACGGCTCATGGGCAAGAGTGGATTTCCGGGGCGCGCGCCCGCCACGACCCCCAGTTTTGGGGCGCGCGCCCTGCTGGTGGGTGGCGGTGTCGTCTCGAGGGTTCGCAGGACGTCTCTGCTGAGCTGAGGGCCGGCGGCTAGCTGTGCTGTGAAGGTTGCGGCTTGGACCCTTCCAGCTGTGGTGACGTCCCTGGGCATCCGTGGCCTATGCCTGGGGAGAAAACAAGCGGCTTTGCTGTCTAGCTGTCTGGTTCGTTCCTCTGCGAGGCGGGCGAGATGGCCTGTTCTCTTCGAAAAATGCAGTTACTCAAGGCCCAAATGCGGGGTGGGTGCTCTAGGAGGGTGCGTTCCAGCTTCGGAAGCTGGGCCCGGTTGGCCCGACGGGGCAGTGAGTCCCCTTGGGTTTCCTCACCTTATTCTGGTGCTTCGTGCCGGGGAGGGAAGGTTAACATTAGAAGGCCCTTCAGTAGTGCCTGCTTTCGTCTCGTAGAAACTAATACTTCCATAAGCGTAATTCATACACGTCACCCCTGTGCGCTTCTCTGTGCGCTCCTTAGGGGATTCTCCTAGGTGAACAATATGAAACTCTCCGAGCTCTAAAATGCCGCTTTAAATCCTTAAACGCAGCCTTTTCTTCTGCGTGGGTGGGAGGAGCTTACTTTAGTGTATTATAAGGAGGACCTGCTGTTGCCTCAGCCAAAAAGTTGCTTAGAACAAAATTGAACAACCTGAGAATCAGTACTTTGCCTTTTTAATAGATTCCAGAATTCTCTAGCAGAAATTCCTGAAATCTGTTCTTGTGTCACTGTAAAAGTCACTTTTGGTTTAAGATTTCAATCCTTTTCACCTTTTTTTTTCAGCCCAGCACTGTGTTCTGGTGTCAAGGGAATTCTAGGTTTGTTCTAAAGAAATACGCACCTCTTTTTTATAAGACAAAACATCTGCTAGTTTATTTTTTATTGTCTTGCTTCATTAAGCTTAAGGAAAAGGAAGCTAAAGAGAAAATCAACAATAAAATTTGATAATAATGGGGGTAGTTATTTCTAACATACTGTAGTTTTTAAAGAACAAAGCTAAAAGTTAAAAAGAGGCTGAGGATGGAAGGAACCTTTTTATTCTATCTTCTTCAGAATATTAGAAGTCTTAAGAACTCAGGACAAGCAGCAGAAATACATGCAACATGGTGACTGGTGAGTTAAAATCGTTCATATGCTGGAAGTGTGTGTGCAGTTTTTTCCTGGTAATATTGACACATTACAAATCCTGTCAATTATTCTGGATGCTGTCTGCCAGAAACTGTTAGAGGCTGTAAAATTGAAGATGTGGAGAACTGCATCTTTGAATCCAGCCACAGTTTGCTGCTTGGACAGTTTTCTCCTCTTAAAATGTAAGTCAGTGGAACTTGCAGATTTTACCTTGGTAAGGCGTCAGCTTTTCAAGGGACTTAAATGGTTCAAAGAAAAGCAGTCGAGTTTATCTAGGATGCACCTATAATTTTGATACATCTTTTAGGCCTGCTTGATCTGGTTTATCTTTGTTTCTAACTATTATAAAGTTAGAGATCTTTTGAAATCGTGTTTATAAATAATGTCTCCATAAATTTATCAACTAAGATTTACCTACTAGGTGTCTTGCTTCTCCTGCTCTGTGATGAATTATTTATGTAACTCTCCCTTAACCTGTGCATTTCCTCATCCCCTTTCCAGCTTATGTTACCCTTTCAAATAAACGATCAAATGGTGTTTGAACTTTTTTGGTAATTTTTGGTAATAATTCTCTAATTTTTTTAAAAATAATTTTGAATTGTTCCAGGAAAGTAACTTGTCAGGGTTTCTGGGTGTTGCTGTCCTTCTTTATGGCAGCTTCAGAATCTAGGATGTCTTTCTTTAAGCTTGCATGCTTTCTTTTAATTTAATCAGTTGTGATTTGTACTTGATGTGCCATGCTTCTTTCTTGTCTGTTTTGTATTTACTTATTTGGCTGCTTTTTAAATGGCCACCTTTTATTTGTGAGGGTCTTTTATTTTTGAATTGACCTCAGAATAAGGTGTTACATAAATACCTGTTTCTGTTACTTTGTTGCCCTGCATTTTGTTCCAGATGTTTTAAGTTTTTCCCAGACTCACTTCAACTGCTTCCTTCATCTTTTGTTCCCTCTAATTATGATGTTGGATTGTGATTTCTGTTACTAAACTGAAGTGGTTGCATGAAGAAATGATAGATTAAATTCTTGCTTTGCTGAAAGGCAGTTAGATTTCATTCTTTAGACTTGGGCAAAATGTAGATAGAATTGGTGGACTGTGCCAGAAAACTGACTTTTTTTAAAGTTTGTGAAATATCTGTCTATATAAATTTAGGTGATCTGTATACAATTTACTGAAAGTTAGAAAATGAACCCTGGTATGACTACTACTTCTTCAAGAAATAAAAGAGTGCCAGTATTCCTGAACCCTTTGTGGGTTCCTTCCTGGTCACAGCTTCTCAAACCTTAGAGACAGTTATTATTCTGACTTCTGTGATAATCTCATTCTTATCACATTTTTTGTTTACGTTTGCCACCTTTGTATTCCTCAACAACATAGTTGAGTTTTGTTTGAATTTAATATAAATGGAGTCATGTTGTATTGATTGTGTCTTTTTTTAGCATTGTTTCTGAAATTTGTCTACATTGTATATAGTTGTTCATTCTCACTTCTATATAGTATTCTGTTATATGAATATACCAAGATATATTTATCCATTCCAATATTGATAGGTCTCATTCATTTTTTGGCTATTAACAATGTTGCTGTGAACATTGTTGTATAAGTATCCCTATACAGATGTGTGCGTCATGTACACCAGGGGGTAGGCTTGCTGGGCTTTATGCAGTAGATATTTTCAATTTTACTAGGTAAGGCATCTTGTTATGCCAACTCTCAATCCATCAGTATGTGATAGAAATAACAATTTTAAGTTCCTGGTTGGAAGTGTGTTGTCCAGAAATAGCACCATGGTAAAAATACCCCTAAACCAGGGTCTCCTCTATAAAGGTATGGGGTGGATGAATGGCCCAATGGGATAATTTCTGTCACAGACTCTGTGGTGGGCTAGGTGTCTTTAATAATAGAGATACAGGCCTGGTGAGGTGATTCACACCTGTAATTCCAGCACTTTGGAAGGCCGAGGTGAGAGAATTGCTTGAGCCTAGGAGTTTGAGACCACTCTGGGCAAAATAGCAAGATTTCATCTCTTAAAAAAAAGGCCCAGCATGTTGGCTCAGGCCTGTAATCCCAGCACTTGGGGAGGCCAAGGTGAGAGGATTGCCTGAGCCCACGGGCTTGAGAACTAACGTGGGCAACTTGGCAAGACCTCATCCCTACAATTAAGATTTTTAAAAAATTATCCAGGCGTGGTAGCACATGCCTGTAGTTCCGGATACTTGGAAGACTGAGGTGAAAGGGTTGCCTACACCCAACAGGTCAACACTGGGGTGGCCATGAGCGTTCCACTGTACTCTAGCCAGGGTGACAGAGTGAGACTCCAACCCAAAAAAAGAAAAAAAGCTGGTCGGGCTCGGTGGCTCAGCCTATAATCCCAGCACTTTGGGAGGCCGAGGCCAGTGGATTGCCTGAGCCTACGGGTTCAAAACCAACCTGGGCAACTTGGCGAGACCTTGTCTCTACAATAAATTGAAAAAATTAGCAGGGTATGGTAGCGCTTGCCTATCATTCCAGCTACTTGGAAGGCTGAGGCAGAAGGATTGCCAGAGTGCAGCAGGTCGACACTAGGGTGGCCGTGAGTGTGCCACTGCACTTCAGCCTGGGCGATGGAGTGAGACTCCAACTCCAAAAAAAAAACAGGCTTGGTGGTCGGCTCTTGTAGTCCCAGCTACTCAGGAAGCTAAGGTGGAGGTCGAGCTTCTGGTGAGCTGTGAGCATGCCACTGCACTTCAGCCTGGGGGTAACAGAGTGAGACTCTGACTAAAAGAAAAATAAAAAGAAGAATAGAAATACAGTGCTGAGGTCGGTGGCTCATGCCTGTAATCCCAGCACTTTGGGAGGCTGAGACAGGAAGATTGATTGAGTCCAGGAGTTTGAGTCCAGCCTAGGCAACATAGCGAGACCTCATGGCTACAAAAAATAAAAAAATTAACTGGATGTGGTGGCATGTGCTTGTAATTCCAGCTACTCAGGAGACTGAGGCAGCAGGATCACCTGAGCTCAGGAGGTTGCGGTTACTGTGAGCCGTGATCCTGCCACCGTACTCCAGCCTGGGCAACAGAGTGAGAACCTGACTCAAAAAAAGAATAGAAATATGTCTTCCACAGAGTCTCACTCTGTCGTCCAGGCTGGAGTGTAGTGGCACGCTCAAAGCCACTGCATCTCCCACCAGCTGGGCTCAGGTGATCCTTCCACCACAGCCTTCCAAGTAACTGGAACTACAAGCATGTGCCTCCACACCTGACTAATGTTTCTTTATTTATTGTAGAGATGAGATCTTGCCAAGTTGCCCAGGCTGATCACAGAATCCTTGGGCACAGGCAATCCTTGCCTCCACCTTCCAGAGTGTTGGAATTACAGGTATGAGCCACTGCACCTGACTGAAACGACTCCCTGTATTAACACTCTGCACTAGGAGACATCTTGTGAATCACCTACCAGCAACTCAATTGTACTTTTTTTTTTTTTTTTTTTTACAAAATAGTGAAAAGCGAATCAGTTCCTATTAAATAGCATGGTGTTGGAACCAGTTATTTTATTGTAATGATATCTGCCTTATAATGGAATTTGTGACACTAAGGAACTTGTTTATGACCAAAAAAACCAAGAATTTATATCTTATATTTTTCTAATGTGTGGTAATATGAAACAGTCACAGACATGCATTGCAGGTTCATTGATACATGTGCAATAGTAATTTGTTTGACGTCTTCCACTTGGTATTTCTCTATCCCAGCAGACAATGTCGTCTCATTTTCTTTCTCCTACATTAATAATATGTAATATTTTGTTCAGTCTGTGCACCACTACGAAAGCACTTCACACATTCTACGTAATGCCAACTGATTTTTTAAAATGTGTATCTCAGTATATATTCCGTCTCTTTATTTTTTTGTGCAATTTGAACGCAAAACTTCAAGGAAATATCCTTTTTTTTTTGTTTTCTGTTTTTTTTTAGTTGACGTCTCACTCTGTTGCCCAGGCTTGGAGTGCAGTGGCATAGTTATGGCCACTGCAGCCTCAACCTACTGGGCTTAGACGATCCTTTTGCCTCAGTCTTCCAAATGGCTGGGACCCCAGGTGCGTGTGCCACGCCCATCTAAATTTTTTAATTATTGTAGAGATGAAGTCTTGCCAAGTTGCCCAAGCTGGTCTCTAGCACCTGGTGTCAGGCAATCCTGTCTCATCTACCTCCCAAAGTGCTGGGATTACAGGCCTGAGCCACCACACCTGATGGGAAACATACATTTAAAAAAATTTTGCACTGGCATAAGTTTGTCCTATGTAAGCAGCAGTAATCTCTTTATGTCCCCTGAGAGGGGACATTCAAGCGGTTTGCTAAATTTATGATGTCCCCTCAGGAGTGACATTGAGTGCAAAGGGTTTATTAGTTTAATTAGGACAAATATGACTGTCACTCCTTGAAATGAAAATTGATTTTTTTTCATGTGAATGTGTTCCTCAAACCAGACTTAGCTATATGGAGCCTTTGCTAGAGTAGATGTGAACCTTGAAGGATTCATAGCCCAAGAAAGAGATAGGACTCTGAGGCAGCTCAGACTAACTTCTCTTAGACCATGACATATTCAAGACCCACTTGGCAGCAGAGCCTTAACAGAGAGCCCAGAAGAAGTATCAGAGATAAGAGACCTAAGAAGGGATGATTCCGGTGAGTATAGCACTTAGATCTTCCCTTAGTAACTGAATGGGAAAAAGAAAGAAATTGGCAAACAGACCTATGGACATGGGATGGATTGTTGTTTTGACCTTTGTGCATGGTACCATCTTGTGTCCTAGTGTAAAAATAATAAAAACAATAACTCCTGTACTGAGATACTACTCTCTGTCAGGTACTGTGCTCAACATCAGTAATAGGAAGTGCCAGTAATCAATTTGGGCATATTAGTGAAAAAAAATCTCTCCTACCCCCCCAGCACTTAAACTTAAATCTTCAGAGTGTTTTATTTTTCGATAATTATTATTTTCTGATTCCCAGGAATTGGGAGTACTCACATATACCTACAGCTTAATGTTTTCCTGAATATTTTAATTAACTTTTTTTTTTTGAGTTGGAGTCTTTCTCTGTCGCCCAGGCTGAAGTGCAGTGGCATGCTCATGGCCATTGTAACTTTGACTTGCTGGGCCCAGGCGATCCTTCTGCCTCAACTTTCCAAGTAGCTGGAACTATAGGAGCAGGCCACTATGCCCAGCTAATTTGTTGATTTCTTGTAGAGATGAGGTCTCACCAAGTTGCCCAGGCTGGTCTCGAACCCCCGGGCTCAAGCAATCTTCTTGCCTTGGCCTCCCAAAGAGCTAGGATTACTGACTTGAGCCACCACGCCTGGCCTTTAATTTCTTTACTGCTCCTCATCAAGTCTTTCACTTGGAGCTAACTAAGCATCTTTTGTCTCTTGGAGTTGTGGAAGATAGTTTCTCTTTATTATAAAGGCTCAGCTTTTGTGCTTAGTGAGCAGCATATTGAAGTTAATTATTCAGTCTTTATTATTACGCAAGTTTTTGGTGCTTTATGGTTTAGTTTGTCTTTAAGAATCAGCTATTGAGGGAAAACCATACTATGATTAACCAGAATTATTTGTGTGCCTATTGTTACTTCAGTATAACCACTGTGCAGAAAAATATGATTTTTTTAAATTATTTAAAATTATTTTTTTAGTACAGCTTGTGGAAAATACAGGAGAGTATTAAATAGGAGGAAATTGGGCCGGGCTCCATGGCTCAGCCTGTACTCCCAGCACTTGGGGAGGCTGAGGTGAGTGGATTGTCTGAGCCTGCGGGTTAGAGACCCACCTGGGCAACATGGTGAGACCTCATCTCTACAATAAATCAAAAAATTAGCCGGGTGTGGTAGCACGCTCCTGTAGTTCCAGCTACTTGGAAGGCTGAGGCAGAAGGATCGCCGGAGCCCAGCAGGTCGAGGCTGCGGTGGCCGGGAGCGGCCATTACACTCCAGTCTGGGCGACAGAGTGAGACTCCAACTCAGAAAAATAAATAAATAAATAAATAAAATAAAAATAAATAGGAAGAAATGGAAATCCTCTGATTCCATCATCCAGGCATAGCTACTGTTCTGATGCATTTTGGACATTTTTTTCCAGTATATAATTAAACATTCTGGGATATATACTTGGAGTTGTGATGGCTGCCTTTGTACATATTTTTTTGTGTTAAATATTTTTTTAAAGACCCAAACTTCATGTGGGGTGTAAGGCAAGGAATCCTCCATGTGTTAACATGCTTTTTAAAGCTACTGTGGGCCAGGCACAGTGGCTTATTCCTGTAATCCCAGTACCTTGTGAGGCTGAGTGAGGAAGATTGCTTGAGGCCAAGAGTTTGAGACTAGCCTGGGCAAGTTAATGAAACCCAGTCTCGACAGAAAATTTAAAAAAAATTAGCTGGGCATGGTGTTACATTCCTGTAGTCTCAGCCGAGGCAAGAGGATTTCTTGAGCCTACGAGGTCCAGGCTGCAATGAGCTGTGATTGTGCTACAGCACTCCAGTCTTGGTGACAGATACCTTGTCCTTAAAGAAAATAAATGAAAAATAAAATTGCTGTATTATAAGAACATCAGTGGAATCACACACAAAGACGTGGTGGCTCACACCTATAATCTCAGCACTTTGGGAGGCAGAGGTGAGAGGATTGCCTGAGCCCACGGGTTCAAGACCAACCTGGGCAACACGGTGAGACCTCATCTCTACAGTAAATAAAAAGGTTAGCTGGGCATGGTCACCCAGCTGATTTTTAAAAATTTTTTGTAGTAATGAAGTCTTGCCATATTACCCAGGCTGGTATCCAACCCATGGGCTCAGGCAATCCTCTTGCCTCCTCCTCTCAAAGTGCAGGATTACAGGCATGAGCCACTGTGTCCTGCTTTTTTTTTTTTTTTTTTAAAGAAAGCCTAAAGAATTAATTTTGATGCTTTATAGCAGATTCTTTTCTTTTCTTTTCTTTTCTTTTGAGTTGGAGTCTCACTCTGTCATCCAGACTAGAGTGCAGTGACCGCTCCCAGCTACCACAGCTACTGGAGCCTGCTGGGCTCCAGCGATCCTGCCGCCTCAGCCTTCCAAGTAGCTGGAACTAAGGCGCGCGCTACCACACCTGGCTCATTTTTGCTTTATTGTAGAGATGAGGTCTCACCAAGTTGCCCAGGTGGGTCTCGAACCCGCGGACTCAGGCAATCCACTCACCTCAGCCTCCCAAAGCGCGGGATTACAGGCTGAGCCACCGAGCCTGGCTGGCAGATACTTTTCAAAGTTTTGTTCCATTCTTTCTTAGAGCTAACTATCCAGCTTATTCGCCTTTTGTTTAAGAAACAAATTTATATTTGGAATAGAGTTTCTTGTAGTAACTTCTCTTTTTTTTCGAGTCAGGGTCTCACTGTATCACCTAGATTGGAGTGCAGTAGCATGATCATGGTTCACCACAGCCTTGAGTTCATGGGCTCAAGTGTTCCTCCAACCTCTTCCTCCCAGGTAGCTAGGACTGCAGGAGTGTGCTACCATGCTTAGCTAATTTTTTTATTTTTTGAAGAGATGAGTTCTTACTGTGTTGCTCAGGCGGTTGTTGTTCAACTGTGTTGAACACCTGGCCTCAAGCGATCCTCTTGCCTCCACCTCTTGAAGTGCCAGGATAACAGGTATGAGCCACTGTGTTGTTTTTTTGTTTTGTTTTGTTTTTTGTGAGTCATTCTGTCTCCCACGCTGGGGTGGCCAATCATGGTTCACCATAACCTCGTCCTTCTGGACTCAGGCGATTCTTCCATCTCAGCCTCCTGAGTAGCCGAAACCATAGGCACGCACTACTACCATGCCTGACTAATTTTTTTATTTCCTTGTAGAGACAGGGTCTCACAAAAATCCTCCCACCTTGGCTTTCCAAAGTGCTGGGATTACAGGCGTGAGTCACCACACCTGGCCTGACCTTTACTTTTCATTTTATACCTTCTTGTACTATCCAAATGGTTTTTCCCAGTAAATGGATGCATTGCTTTTATATCCCTGCCCCCTTCCAAAAAGAAATCTCCAAAATAAAGTAAATGAAAGGTAGTGGAATCCTCTATTGAATAATGAAGAAAGAAAAATTGTTTCTAGAAAGAAAAATTGGTGAAATTCTCCTTCATACTTAGCATAAGACTTAGGCCTGGTGCGGTGGCTAATGCCTATCTGGGCAACTTGGTGAGAACTTATCTCTATAATAAAATTAAAAATAGTAGCCAGGTATGGTGGCACGTGCCTGTAATTCCCGCTACTTGGAAGGCTGAGGCAGAAGAGGTCACCTGAGTCCAGCAGGTCAAGGCTGTCGTGGGGATGAGCGTGCCACTGCACTCCAGCCTGGGAGACAGTGAGACTCCAACTCATAAAACAAACAAAAAAACATAAGACTTGAGCTGCCCTCCTGAACTTCTGAATCTTGAAAGATTGAAGAGAAATAAGGTCACTAGGAGGATCCTAGGGACTGGCTTTATTGAGCAATACTCATATGGGGGTTTTCCAGTTTTGTAAACTTAATTTGCAGTGTTTCTTTTATTGGTAGAAATCACATTTATCTTCTCCTAAATTTGAGACTGTTGTCCTTTTTTTTTTTTTTTTGATTCGAAATCTCACTGTGTCACCCAGACTAGAGTGCAGTAACGTACTCACAGCCACCCCAGCATCAACCTGCTGGGCTCTGGTGATCCTTCCGCCTTAGCCTTCCAAGTAACTGGAATTACAGGCATGCGCCATCATGCCTGGCTAATTTTTCTTTTTATTGTAGAGATGAGGTCTCGCCAAGTTGTCCAGGCTGGTCTCGAACCTGTGGATTTAGGCAATCCACTCGCCTCGACCTCCCAAAGTGCTAGGATTACAGACTGAGCCACTGAGCCCGGCCACTCTTGTACTTTTTTTAAACAGCTTTGACATAGTGACCATGATTCTAGCACAGGGAATTTTGAAAATTCAAGCAGTCTCAGTATTATGTGAATGCAGCTCATAATTGAAGAAAACACATTTTAAACTGGGCTCGGTGGCTCAGCCTGTAATCCCGTGCCTTTGGGAGGCTGAGGTGAGTGGATTGCCTGAGCCGCGGGTTTGAGACCCGTCTGGGCAACTTGGCGAGACCTCATCTCTACAATAAATCAAAAATTAGCCGGGCGTGGTAGAGCACACCAGTAGTTCCTTCCAGCTACTTGGAAGGCTGAGGCGGAAGGATCGCCGGAGCCCAGCAGGTCGAGGCTGTGGTGACTGGGAGCGGCCACTGCACTCCAGTCTGGGCAACTGAGTGAGTGAGACTCCAACTCAAAAAAAAAAAAAAGAAAATATATTTTAGGAAATATGCTCCAAGTGACCTCTACTGTTCTTTTATAGTGAAAATGAAAAATTGAAATATATACCAGCATAGTATAGAACTTGTTAATGGCTGCTCATAACATTTTTCCTTTGTATCCTTTGGAGCAGAAGGGTATATGTGTTTATATATTGGACTCACATGTTGTAAACTTTGTAATGTTATTGGATCTTTATTATAAGATATGCCATCTTAAGGAAATTCCAACTGTGACACCCTTGTTCACGTAGGGAAGCTTTGCAAATGTGGCAAGTGACTGCTCCTCGGTCACCCATATCAAGTATCCTGCTCTGGATCTGTAACGAAGGATAGTGTGCTTGGCCTTGATACTTTCCTTATATGCGCCATGGACATATGATGGATAATTTAATTTTTATTTATTTTTTTAGAGATGAGTTAGAGTCACTGTGTTGCCCAGGTGACCCTGACCTTCTGGGTTCAAGTGATCCTCCCGCCTCAGCCTCCTGAGCAGGTTGGATGCAGTATGCCCAACTGATAACTTAATTTTGGTGTCTCATACTAGACCTTCTAATTTTGTACTCTAAGAGAAGATAACTGAAAGTCCTTGCAACAGGGAGAAAAGGAGAGGTGGTCAAAGGGTCAAAACTGGTCAGAAGGGTTAAAGCTTTCGTGACCAGCCTGGGCAACTAGATAAGACCTCGTCTCTACAATATATCAAAAAATTAGGCCAGGCGCATAGTTCCGTCTACTTTGTAATCCCAGCTCTTTGGGAGGCCGAAGTGAGGGCATAGCCTGAGCCCACGGGTTCGAGAACAGCCTGGGCAACTTGGTGAGACCTCATCTCTATAATAAATAAAAAAAAATAGGGCGTGTTAATGTGTGCCTGTAGTTCTGGCTACTTGGAAGGCTGAGGCGTAAGGGTCACCTGAGCCCAGCAAGTCGACTCGGTTGGCTGTGAGTGTGCCACTGCACTCCAGCCTGGGCAACAGAGTGAGACCTGGACTCAAAAAAAAAAGGTGGTCAAAAGAGGTGTGGGAGAGGCAAAAGAGTGTTACGTTTCAGAAGACAGGAGGCCATCAGTCCTGGCTTCATCTTGTATCCCCCTGACCTGCACTGTCTGTCTTCTGTGTTGTGCTTGATGAGGTTTCCTGAAAAGTGGAATTTCTCCTGAGGATAGTGGCTTAGAAATTTTGATGTTAGATGGGTTAAAGTATGTGTGTTGTTCTTTATGGAGATATACAGTCACAATGTATCACTTGCATCATTATAAGAGATTAATTGCTGTATCTTTTCTGTCTAAAAGCACCTGAGTATAATTTGTACATTAAACAGTGCCCCACAGAAATAATGCCAGGTGGTAAATTAATAGTAGGACCAAATTTTTTCTCTGGCTTCACTCTTGCCTTGAATATGTAGGTTTGTTTGTTTGTTTTTTCCCAAGGTGTATATTAACAATTTACTAAGGAAAAGTACTTTTATCTTTTGTGTACCAGATTGAACAGTTTATGGTTGTAACAATTTATGCCTGTAAGTTACAGAAACAAATAGTCACGGTTCTTACTGTTTCACTGTGAATTCCAAATGCAACAGATAACACACTAAGCACCTATCACTTGTGAGCAGTTCAGAGAGGAAAAGGACATAGTCTTGTCTGCCAGGAGAGCCAAGTGGAAGAAAGGAGATGGTTACCCACCTACCTTCTTTTTTTTTTTTTTTTTGAGTTGGAGTCTCACTCTGTCACCCAGACTGGAGTGCAGTGGCCACTCCCAGCCACCGCAGCCTCGACCTGCTGGGCTCTGGCGATCCTTCCCCCTCAGCCTTCCAAGTAGCTGGAACTACAGGTGCGTGCTACCACGCCCGGCTCATTTTGATTTATTATAAAATGAGGTCTCACCAAGTTGCCCAGGCGGGTCTCGAACCCGCGGGCTCGGGCAATCCACTCACCTCAGCCTCCCAAAGGCGCGGGATTGCAGGCTGAGCCACCGAGCCCGGCT
>NW_007253981.1:134577-143059 GCF_000164805.1 Carlito syrichta
GAGCCCAGCAGGTCGAGGCTGCGGTGGCTGGGAGCGGCCACCGCTCTCCAGTCTGGGCGATGGAGTGAGATTCCAACTCAAAAAAAAAAAAAAGTTTCTTCACTTGACTTCTGAGAATCCATACTCCCATGGCTTTATTCACATTCTTCTTGTCTTTTTTTTTCCCCCCAAGTTGGAGTCTCACTCTGTTGCCCAGGCTGGAGTGCAGTGGCATAGTCATGGCCATCGCAGCCACGACCTACTGGACTCTGGTGATCCTTCTGCCTCAGCCTTCCAAGTAGCTGGAAATACAGGTGTGCGCTACCATGCCCGGCTTATTTTTTTGATTTGTTGTAGAGCAGAGGTCTCACCAAGTTGCCCAGAATGGTCTTGAACCCCTGAGCTCAGGCAACTCTCTTGCCTTGGCCTCCCAGAGTGCTGGGATTACAGACTTGAGCCACCGCGCCCAGCTACCCATGTACCTTCTATTTGTTTGTTTTTGGAGTTTTTTTGAGACAGGTTTTTCATTATCGCCCAGGCTGGAGTGCAGTGGCATGCTGGTAGCTTACTGCAGCCTCAAACTCATTGACTCTGGTGTGCGCCAACATACTCAACTACTTTTTAAAACATTTTCGTAGAGAATGTTTTTCTCAGCTTGGTCTTAGACTCATGGCTTCAGCTGATCATCTTGTCTCAGCCTCCCAAAGTGGTAGGATTACAGATGTGAGCCACTGTACCTAGCTGAGCCACATACCTTATATTTGTAACATGAGGTAGAGAATCTGGGCAGTAAAAGAAAGACTAGTATTTCTAGCCTGATGACTCAAGGGAGCAAATCACTTTTCCAGACAGTTGAGATTGACTAAATCCTTTTTGGCAAAAAGGCTCACTTGATAAGTGTTACTCTTTCATCCTCCTGCTGCTTGTGTTTTGGAGGTGGTGCTGATCAAAGGCGGATGGTACAGAGGTAGCAGTAGCAGTGCACTCATAGTTCTTTGATTGTCTAATTGTCTCTCAGGTAATGAAAGTTACTGTCTACCTCTGCAGGTTAATTCTGAAGGTAAATAAATACCCAATGAAAAACTTGCAGAATTGATTTGTGAACTTTAGTGGTGACCTGTTTATTTAGTGCATTATTCAACTTTCTCTCCCAACTATTTTCATAATATGAGTTAACATTTATGTAGTGCTATCTATGTGTCAGGTATGTAATCTTTGTGTCAACCCTGAGGTTAGTACTGTTATATTTCCATTTTATAAACAAGAAAAATTAAGGTTAACTGACTTGTCCAGAGTTATATAGCTTAGGAGAGGTAGAGTTGGGGATTGAACCCAGTCTGGCTCCAGAGTCCATGCTATTAACCAGTCAGCTATGCTACAAAAGAATGCTAGCAGGATATGGCAAAATGGGATTTTTAGTGTTTCTGATGAGAGATGAAGAGCATGTCCCACTGCCTCTTTGGTCTTGCCACAACAAGGTGGCATATGTTAGTCTTCATTGTAGGACATACTTTGAAATAAAGCATGACAGTAGGAATCTCTGCTCCTAGCTTCCTCCTCCTTGCTTCGTAGTCCTTTCTGTGATGGTCACAGAGCAGTTTTGCATGTGACTGTCCAGTGCTTGGCTTTCTGGAGAAGATGAGATTGGCCTAGTGGTGAAGGGAATGTGTTTTCATTTTCAGCCTGTTTAATCCAGTACTGTGAAGCATGCTTTTGTTTTTTGTTTTCAGTGTGATATAGTTTGAACATTATTTTCATTAACATTTCTTAAATCAGACTCCATTAACTAAAGAAATAAGGTGGTATAATAAAACTTTATTTTGAATTTTGGATATTCCACTCTGATGCAGGGACAATTGCTTTTATACAGTTTATGATATAAAAAACAGCATAATTTTGACTTCTGTCCATTTATCTCTAGGAACCCTGAGGATTCTGCAATATGAATAATTCTCTGGAGAACACCATCTCCTTTGAAGAGTATATCCGAGTGAAGGCGCGGTCTGTCCCGCAACACAGGATGAAGGAATTTCTGGACTCACTGGCCTCTAAGGGGCCAGAAGCCCTTCAGGAGTTCCAGCAGACAGCCACTACTACCATGGTGTACCAACAGGGTGGGAACTGCATTTACACAGACAGCACTGAAGTGGCTGGGTCTTTGCTTGAACTTGCCTGTCCAGTCACCACCAGTGTTCAGCCACAAACCCAGCAAGAACAGCAGATCCAAGTTCAGCAGCCACAGCAAGTTCAGGTAAAAGGGAAATGTTGAGGTGCAGCCTGTTTAATACTCAATCAATACTTAATACTTTATTTGCTGTCAGGGTTTTGGTTAGTAGGAGCATCACATCTGTACAGCTATAAGAGGTTATTTTCACTAAGGGGAATCTGAAACTTTTTATTATTTAACAGTAAAGTTTTCATAGTTAATGTGAACTAAAAATATTTTCAACCACTGTAAACTAAAAAGACCACAGATGCTTGCTGTTTGCTTTAGAGTTGAGTAGTATAGAAATTATAGGTCTTCTGGGACTAGATTTAGCTGTGACAGCTTCACATGACAAAGACTGTCCTTCTGTCTGTGTCATCTTGCATCTTGAGTAAAGACAGAACATAAGAGGCTAGTTTTGGCTCATTGCTGATAGCGTAACATTTGAAACTTGTGTTAAAATGGAAAGGCTGATATATTTTAGTGATCTTCATTTAGTTGATGATTGCATAACTTAGATCACCTGTAGATTTCTAGGTCTTTGCTGTTTATAAGCCACAAGAAAAAATGCTAATTGAGAATCAGCTTACTGAATGAGAAGAAACTAGTGCATTTGCTGAGAAAGTAAAAGTTTTCCTCTTTAGGGGTCTTTTTTTTTTGAGTCAGAGTCTCACTCTGTCACCCAGGCTGAAGTTCAGTGGCGCACTCATGGCCACCGCAGCCTTGACCTGCTTGACCTACAGGCATATCCACCACACCCAGCTAATTTTTCTTGATTTATTATAGAGATGAGGTCTCGCCAAGTTGCCCGGGCTCGTCTCAAACCCACAGGCTCAGGCAATCCATTCGCCTTGGCCTCCTACTAAAGTGCTGGGATTACAGACTGAGGCACCGGGCCTGGCTGGACTTCATTTTTCATAACATTAAAGACTTTGGGATTTGAGTTTGAAATGTGCTTTGAGACTTTATGTTCAGGATAACTGATCGAGATCACCTGTTAATGTCATCTTCCTCCCTTAACCACATGTAAATGAAAGAAGAAATGTAAGTATAAATCCATGAGCTAGATTTAATATGGTGGACTCAAGAACACATATTCTACCCATTCTTAGTAGCTGAAAAAATAACTTTTAAAAAACAGTTTCTAACAGTGCTGGAACAAACAAATACTATTTTTTATTATTTATTTTTTTAATTTATTTTTTATTTATTTATTTTTTTGAGTTGGAGTCTCACTCTGTCGCCCAGACTGGAGTGCAGTGGCTGCTCCCGGCCACCGCAGCCTCGACCTGCTGGGCTCCGGCGATCCTTCCGCCTCAGCCTTCCAAGTAGCTGGAACTACAGGCGCACGCTACCATGCCCGGCTAATTTTTTGATTTATTGTACAGATGAGGTCTCGCTGCCCAGGCGGGTCTTGAACCCATGGGCTCAGGCAATCCAATCACCTCAACCTCCCAAAGGCACAGGATTACAGGCTGAGCCACCGAGCCCGGCCAGTGCTTTTTTTGAGTACACATTATGTTTTTGTCTTGTGAGTCTGTATTTTGGCCAACTTACTTGTATGCTCTTTTTGTGTAGTTTCCTTCTCCACACAGGGTATCAGTTATTAATGCAAGTCATTAGTGCTAGAGGAAACTTCATTTTTTTCTTTAAAAAAAATTCTGCTTGAGTACTTTTTGCCTTATTCAAATAGTCTTAAAAGTTTTATCACACATGTTCAACCTACAGGATGCTAATGATATATGGTTTATGGCATATGATATGTGCAGGAGTGGCTCCACCCCCCATTTAAGATAAAAGATAACTTCAGCCAAGCTTTCTTGAATAGATGGGTAGTTAAGCCTAGCTTACGTTTTTTTGTTTGTTTATTTTTGAGTTGAAGTCTCACTCTGTTGCCCAGGCTGGAGTGCAGTGGCACAGTCATAGCCACATAGCCTTGACCTGCTGGGCTCAGGTGATTCTTCTGTCTCAACCTTCCAAGTAGCTGGAACCACAGGCATGCACCACCACGCCTGGCTAATTTTTGATTATTGTAGAGTTGCCGAGTCTGGTTGTGAACCTGTGGGCTCAGGTAATATTCTCACCTTGGCCTCCCAGAGTGCTGGGATTATAGGCATGGGCCACCATGCCCAGCCTTTTTTTTTTCTCTTTAAAGAGTTGTCTCACACTGTCTCCCAGGCTGGAGTGCAGTGGCATAATTGTGCCTCAGTGCAGCCTTGACCTCTTGGGCTCAGATGATCCTCATGCTCCCGCATTGAGACTATAGGCATGTAGCACCACACCCAGCTATTTAAAAAAATTTTCTGTAGAGTCTAGGTCTCACTAAGTTGCCCAGGTTGGTCTCAAACTCCTGAGCTCAAACAAGCAGTCCTCCTGCCTTGGCCTCCTTCCAGCTTGCTGGGATTACAGGAATGAACCATACCATGCCTGGTCCTCCTTTCTAGAAGTTAATCTTTCTATCCTTTTCATACATTTAGAAACTATTAAAGGCAAATGTATTTTCATTAATAACTGGCTGAAGCCAAATGGGATTTAACTTTTCTGAAAGTAGATTCTGTAGATTAAGTAAAAATTGTAAATTGATTTTACAGATACTCTCTACGTGATAATTTATTGACAGTGTTCAAAATCTAAAGCTACCAAAACTATAAGCCAGAGAATACAAATAAAAATATGACTAAATACACAACTTTATTTATTTATTTTGAATTGGAGTCTCACTCTGTCACCCAGGCTGGATTGTGGTGGCATGCTTATGGCTACTGCAGCCTTGACCTGCTGGGCTCAGGCGGTCCTTCCACTTCAACCTTCCGAGTAGCTGGAACTACAGTCACGTGCCACCATGCCCAGCTTATTTTTTGATTTATTGTAGAGATGAAGTCTCACCAAGTTGCCCAGGCTGGTCTGGAACCCATGGGCTCAAGTAGTCCTCACTTCAGCCTCCCAAAGTGCTGGGATTATAGGCATGAGCTACCATGCCTGGCCTATACAACTTTATGTGAGACTTTGAAAGAATATTTTCTTTCTGTGTGACATCAGACTCAAATATAGGCCAAGCATTTATAAAATTATTGTACATACATATGGATTTCTTGATTCCCTTCTGTATGCCTATGTATACTTACTTTTTTATTAGTATTAGATATATATTTTTTGAGTTGGAGTCTCACTCTGTCGCCCAGACTGGAGTGCAGTGGCCACTCCCGGCCACTACAGCCTCGACCTGCTGGGCTCCGGCGATCCTTCCGCCTCAGCCTTCCAAGTAGCCGGAATTACAGGCATGCGCTACCACGCCCAGCTGATTTTTTGGATTTATTGTAGAGATGAGGTCTCGCTGTCCAGGCAGGTCTTGAACCCGCGGGCTCAGGCAATCCACTCACCTCAGCCTCCCAAAGGCGTGGGATTATAGGCTGAGCCACCAAACCCGGCTCTATTATTATTTTTTAAGAGACAAAGTCTTGCTTTGTCATCCAGGGTGGAGTTCAGTGGCGCAAATCATAGCTCATCATAGCCTTAACCTCCTGGGCTCAAGTGATTTTTCCAGCCTCAGTCTTTCAAGTAGCTAGATCTAGAAGCAGGTGCCATTGTGCCTAATTTTTAAAATTTCTTGTGGAGACAGGGTTTTGCTATGTTGCTCAGGCTAGGTTTGAACTCCTGGCCTCAAGCAATCCTCCCACTTCAGCCTCTCAAAGTGCTAGGATTACAGACATGAGCCACTGTGCCTGACTGTAAGTGAAATTTTTGAAATTAAAAATAATACGCTGGGCTCGGTGGCTCAGCCTGTAATCCCAGCACTTTGGGAGGCCGAGATGAGTGGATTGCCTGAGCCCGTGGGTTCGAGACCTGCTCTGGCCACTTGGCTAGCCCTTGTCTCTACAATAAATAAAAAATGAGCCAGGCATGATAGTGTGTGCCTGTAATTCTGGCTACTTGAATGGCTGAGGTGGAAGGATCACCGGAGCACAGCAGGCCGAGGCCGCGGTGGCTGGGAGTGTGCCACTACACTCCAGTCCAGGCGACAGAGGGAGACTCCAACTCCAAAAAAAAAGAAATTAAAAATAGCAAGTGAGGCACAGAGAGATTAAGTCGTATTCCAAAAGCTGGCATTGTACCCAAGCTGTTTTGACTTACCCCATGCTTTAACTCTAGTATCTCTAATACACAAAATCTCACACAAACTAGGAAAAAATAACCTAGTACAAAAATGGACAAGAGATACAAGTAAGCAGTTCATGGAAGAAGAAACACAAGTGATGCTAATAAGTATATTGAAAGATGCTTCATACTATTAGTGATTGTGAAGACATATATTTTATTTTATTTTTTGAGTTGGAATCTCACTCTTATTGCCCAGGCTGGAGTGCAGCAGCACGCTCACGGCCACTGCAGCCTCCACCTGCTGGACTTAGACGATCCTTTCGCCTCAGCCTTCCAAGTAGCTGAAACTACAGACGCATGCTACCATACCTGGCTAGTTTTTGTGATTTGTTGTAGAGATGAGGTCTCACCAAGTTGCCCAAGCTGGTCTCGAACCCACGGGCTCAGGCAATTCTCTCGCCTCAGCTTCCCAAAGTGCTGGGATTACAGGCTGAGCCACCGGGCCCGACTGTAAACATAAATTTTAAAAATAAGATATTTATTAGATGGGAAAACAAATATAAAGGCTTCATCTAGGGTGGGCAAAGATATGAGAGCATAAATTAGTGTAACTTTATTGGAAATGAATTTGGCAATATTTGTTACATGTTAAGTGTGTATACCTTTGCCTTGCATTTGGATTCATATATATATATATATATCACTACTGCATTGTTTATAGTAGTGACATTGAAATGAAGTCCCTCTTTCATTAAGGTAAATGGCAAATAGGCCGGGCTCAGTGGCTCAGCCTGTAATAATTCCAGCACTTTGGGAGGCTGAGGCGAGTGGATTGCCTGAGCCCAAGGGTGGCTGTGAGCGCACATTGTGCCACTGCATTCCAGCCTGGACCTTCGAAGGAGTGAGACTCCAACTCAAAAAACAAACAAACAAGCAAAGATAAATGGCAAATAATGGTACAGTTGTGTTGTATTGTCCTGTGCATTCTGAGGAATGTTTAAAAAGTGTTGCTCAGGGATATTTTGCTTTGAACTTATAGATACAGGATGGTAATTCTTTTTTTTTTTTTTTTTTTTGAGTCGGAGTCTCACTCTGTCGCCCATGCCAGAGTGCAGTGGCACAATCATAGCTACTGCTGCATTGATCTGCTGAGCTCAGGTGATCCTTCTGGCCTCAGCCTTCCAAGTAGCTGGGACTATAGGTGTGCGCCTCCACACTGTCTAATTTTATTTATTGTAGACACAAGATCTTACTATGTTGCCCAGGATGGTCTCAAACTCCTTGACTTAGACAGTGCTCTCACCTCAGCCTCCCGAAGTGCTGAGATTACAGGTGGAAGCCAGTGCTCCTAGCTAAAACAGTGATTCTTAGCCTTTTCTTTTGTACCCCAAACATCTCCATATATTTGTGTTTATGTATAAAGCCCTTTGCTAGGTGCTTGGATACAGCAGTGAACACCGCTCCCAGCTACCGCACTCCAGTCTGGGCGAGAGAGTGAGACTCCAACTCAAAAAAAAAAGGAAAGACAAAGTGCCCTACCTTTGCAGAGCATACATTCTAGTTGATGGCAGATAGAGGACACATAAAAATAAGAGAAACTTTGTGTTACATAGTAATAAATGTAAAGGAAGAACACAAAGCTAATGAAATGGCCAGACCAAAGCTTCAGTATGCAGGTGACATTTAAGATTGGAGGAGGTTGGCAAGTGAGCTATATGGTTATCTGACAAAAGAATATTCCAAACCAGAAAACCCTAGAGTGAGAGTATGCCTGCTTATATGAAGAATGGCTTAAGGGCTTGTATAACTAAAGTGAACTGAACAAATGGATGAGACCAGAGAGGTGATGCATGTGCACGGAAATATAGGACTGAACAGATATGTGTCCTCAAAGAATTGTTAAAAAGTCCCCACTGGGCACGGAGGCTCATGCCTGTAATCCCAGCACTTTGGGAAGCTAAGATAAGAGTATCACTTGAAGCCAGAGTTTGAGACCAGCCTTGGCAATGTAGCAAGATCCCGTTGCTATAAAAAAATTAGCTGAGCCAGACTCAGTGGCTCAGCCTGTAATCCCGCGCCTTTGGGAGGCTGAGGTGAGTGGATTGCCTGAGCCCGCGGGTTTGAGACCTGCCTGGGCAGCGAGACCTCATCTCTACAATAAATCAAAAAATCAG
This sequence comes from Carlito syrichta, assembly GCF_000164805.1. Taxonomy (NCBI): domain Eukaryota; kingdom Metazoa; phylum Chordata; class Mammalia; order Primates; family Tarsiidae; genus Carlito; species Carlito syrichta. The sequence continues at coordinate 143,035 of NW_007253981.1, forward strand.
CTGGGTGTGGTAGCGCATGCCTGAA
>NW_007253981.1:143161-175428 GCF_000164805.1 Carlito syrichta
GCTGTGGTGGCCGGGAACGGCCACTGCACTCCAGTCTGGGCGACAGAGTGAGACTCCAACTCAAAAAAAAAAAATGAGCTGAACACGATGGCGTGTACCTGTACTCTTAGGTACTGGGGGGGCTGATATGAGAGAATCACTTGAACCTAGGAATTCAAGACTGCTGTCAGTTGTGATTGTACCATTGCATTTCAGCTTGCTGGGTGATAGGATGAGACCTTGCCTTTAATTTCCAAAAAAAAGAGGGGGAGGGAGACACTCTGCCTTATGGTAGTATGTCTTTAACCTGACACTTTTGATAAGAACAAAAAATTAGGCTGGGCACAGTGGCTCACAGCTATAATCCCAGCACTTTGGGAGGCTGAGGCAGGAGAACTACTTGAGCCCAGGAGTTCAAGACCAACCTGGGCAACATAGTAAGACCTCTTCTCTACAAATGATAAAAACAAAATAACTAGATGTGGTGACATACCAGTAGTCCCAGCTACTTGGGAGGCTAAGACTGAAGGATCATCTGAGCCCAGAATATCAAAGCTTTGGTAAGCTGTGATCATGCCACTGTACTCCATCCTGGGTGACAAAGTGAGAGGTAAGACCTTGACTCAACATAAAAAAATAAAGGAATTCTTTAAAAAATAACATTGATACAGACTTTTGTTGTTGTTGTTTGTTTGAGTTGGGGTCTTACTCTGTCACTCATGCTGGAGTACAGTGGCACGATCATGGCTCACCACAACCTTGACCTCCTGGGCTCAAGCTGTTGTCCTACCTCAGCCTCCCAAGTAGCTGGGACTACAAGTACATGCCGCCATGCCCTGCTAATTTTTTTATTTGAAAAGGAATTTTTTTTTTTTTTGAGTTGGAGTCTCTTTCTGTTGCCCAGCCTGGAGTGCAGTAGCACGCTGACGGCCACTGCAGCCTCGACCTACCGGGCTCAGGCACTCCTTCCGCCTCAGCCTTCCAAATAACTGGAACTACAGGTGTACACTACCATGCCCAGCTAATTTTTTTAATTTATTGTAGAGACGAGGTCTTGCCAAGTTGCCCAGACTGGACTCAGACCTGCAGGCCGAAAAAGAATTTTTATAACCTTGGGAGCTGGGGCTTTTTGTAGGTTGCTTTTTGTTAATGTGGCAAAATTAGAGTGCTTTTTAAAAACTATATGCTATCACTTCAGAGTTTACACTGCCCTTTATCCAGCCCAGAAGCACATAGATTGTTGGATTTGACAAACTAATTTTATCCTTAAAAAATATTTAGTGAATTGGTGGATACATAGGTATATGTGAAAAGTTAATTAAAAAGAGTAGCATAGGTTTGTTTGGGGTGAAGAAGGCAGTACCTTCTGAAGGCAAAAGGAGGAACTGACAGAGGCTGAGTATGGTGACTCAAGCCTATAATCCCAGCACTTTGGGAGACCGAGGCGAGAGGATTTCCTGAGACCAGGGATTTGAGGGTGCTTTAAGAAGGGAACTTCTCAGCAATTACTCCTTTTATTATTAGAAATAAAGACCCAAAGGCTTCAGTGGTTGTACTCGTCACTTGACATCCCAACATCTGTCCCTTCTTTTCTTCTTGCTGTTGCACATTCTTCTTGTCGCTCCATCCTGGCACAGTCCGTGACACATCAACACAGTGTAGCATTGCTGAGAGTGAGAAAGGAGGTAATCAAGAGCCAGGCTTAGCCCTTAGACAAACATGAGTTCAGGGTCTGCCTCTGCTGCTTGAGATATGTCATTTAAGCAAGTGACTTAACCACTTTAAGTCCATTTTCTTATCTACAAAAGGAAAATAGAAGAATGTGTGTTACTTTGAGGATTACCTAAAATATATGTCCTGAGCCCACTGCCTAGCACATAGTAAAATCCTTAATAAATAACAGCTGCTGCTAATGGTATTTCTACCCCCCTGCTCTCCCTTCTCTCATTAGTGTCATTCCTACTAGGGCCTTAGTTGCTTTTCAAACATTTGAAAAGTATTTAGGCTAACATTATAAACAAGTATTGCCACCTAGGTTTAGTGTGTGTTGCCTTTTTTTTTTGAGTTGGAGTCTCACTCTGTCGCCCAGACTGGAGTGCAGTGGCACGTTCCCAGCCACCTCAGCCTTGACCTGCTGGGCTCCAGCGATCCTTCCACCTCAGCCTTCCAAGTAGCTGGAACTACAGGTGCGCTCTATCATACCCGGCTATGCCTTTTTTTTTTTTTTTAAAGTCATACAGTGTCACAGATGTCATTCAAATCTGTAGTGCCCTTCTGTGAACACACTTCTCTACCAGGGTAAATACTATTCTGAAGTTTTTGTTTTTGTTTGAGTCTGGGTCTCTCTCTGTTGCCTAGACAGGAGTGCAGAGGCATACTCACTGCTCACCATAGCATCTTACCTCCTGGGCCCAGGTGATCCTTCCGCCTCAGCCTTCAAGAATCTGGGACTGAAGGCATGCACCACTACTCTAGCTTAATCTTTTGTAGAGATGAGATCTCACTGTGTGACCCAGGCTGTTTTCAAATTTCTGAGCTCAAGCAGTCCTCTCTCTTTATCCTCCCAAGGTGCTGAGATTACAGGTGTGAGCCACTGTGCCCAGCCATATTTTGAAGTTTTGTACTTGGTATAATTCTTTCTGTAGCCTTATGATTTTAGTTTTAAATTTCAAATAATCCCTGTTCTGTTAACTCAGGAAACATTGACTAAAGAATAGTTCAGAAGATTTATGGGAAGGTCTTAAAATGGACCTTGGAGATTAAACAGCCAGGAACAGGACTTGGATCACATTATTCGCCTTCTGTGGCAGAAACCTTCAGTCCCACCTCTGGGCAAACAGATCCTCACCCTACTACACTCTTTCATTGGGATTTAACCATTCTCCATTTCTGCCACATTTTCCCACTGTCACCAGAAAATGGAGGCTGTGGTTCCTGCTACTTCATGTTACTCCCTTCTGAGTCCAAGTTTCATGCAGTGTATCTAATTTGGGAAACTTTGGTCACATGCTTGCATTCCAGCTGCAGGGAAGGTTGGGAAAGTGATTCTTGATTCTACCTCGGGGAGGCAGTATTTATTCATAAAATAATTTGTTATGCAAACATGGGTTTGCAGCCAAAAACAGGACTTAAATCAGCTACTTTCTTAATGACACTTTGTGTACTAATTGGGATTCTGATCATCATTTTGTATTGGTGAACCATTTATTACTGCCTTTTCTGGCCCTTCATGTCATATCTTTTATCACATTTAAATCTCTTCCCTGACCATGTTGGAGTTCATTTGTGTACTATGAGTTTGGTAAATGTTTAATATTTAGATTAAAGACTTTACCACTTTTAGAAGAGCATGGATTGAGCAGTAAAATTCTACCATGATCCCTAAGATTTTGCTGACTAGTTGTTAAAAGGTGCCAGTTGGATTTGGATCCCATGTGCTATGATTCCTCACCTTGTGGGGCACACTGAGCACTATCCTTAGCAATCCCTCCTCAGTTGGACTCAGAGCATGAATGAAATGTGGACCATTTGTTCTATTTTAAATTTTCTAGTAGCCTCTTTTAAAAGAAATGGGAGGAAAAAAACAGGTGAAATTGATTTTAAAACATTTTATTTAACCCAATATATTATTTTTACATGTAATCACTTATAATTTATTTAATTTTTTTTTTGAGTTGGGGTCTTACTCTGTCACCAAGACTGGAGTACAGTGGTACAGTCACAGGTCAAACTCCTGGGCTCAAGTGAGTCTCCCATCTCAGCCTCCCAGGTAGCTAGGACTAAAGGTGCATGCCACCACACTTGTTAATTTTTTTATTTTTTGTAAAGACAAGATATCATTATATTGTCCAGGCTGGTCTCAAACTCCTGAGCTCAAGCAGTCCTCCTCGGCTCCCAGAGTGCTGGGATTACAGGTGTGAGCGACCCTCCCCGGCCCCTTTTATATTATTGAGTTATTTTCTCTTTTTTGGTACAAATTTCTGAAATCTAGTGTGTATTTTACAGTCACACATTGTAATTAGGACTAGCCACATTTTGAGTGATTGCTAACTGAATGTAACTAGTGGGAATTTGACCAGTGTCGCTTTAGAGACATAAGGGAGAAGAGTCATCTGTTTAGGAAATATGAAAGTAATTTCAAAAATTTCTGTTTATGAGGTGTGTTTTAGAAATCCAGCATACTCGCTGATCCAGTAGATTGTCCTTTAAATAAAATATTGGCTTTATGCTTAGCCATAAAAACAAAGCAAACAAACAAATCAAGAAATGGTTTTGGGTGTACATTATGTTCAGTTTCAGTAATTATTTGGGAGAAAAGATTCCTACTAGGGTTACTACACATGGTAGGACATGGTTTTTCATTGATTCTTTGGCTTCTGTTGAGTTCTGGATTACTTAGGTTCTGAATGACACTGAGGGAAAAGAAATAGGTTACTTTCTGCAAACTAGTTATGAACATAGACAAGTGAGGATCAATAGGCTGGTGGTTATCAAACTTTCAGGTGTATTAGAATCATCTGAGCTGGACTCGGTGACTCAGCCTGTAATCCCGCGCTGTGGAAGGCTGAGGTGAGTGGATTGCGTGAGCCCACAGGTTCGAGACCCTCCTGGGCAACTTGGTGAGACCTCATCTCTACAATAAATCAAAAATTAGCTGGGCGTGGTAGCACGCGCCTGTAGTTCCAGCTACTTGGAAGGCTGAGGTGGAAGGAATGCTAGAGCCCAGCAGGTCGAGCCTGCAGTGGCCAGGCGCAGCCACTGCACTCCAGTCTGGGCGACAGAGTGAGACTCCAACTCAAAAAAAAAAGAATCATCTGGAGGGCTTCTTAAAACATAAATAACCAGCCCCCCCCATTCTGATTCGGTAGGTATGGGGTGGGGACTGAGAATATGCATTTCTGGTACAATCCCAGGCATTGTCAATCTATGGACCACATTCAGACAATGTCCCAAAAAGTTACTTGATAAACTCAACACAGTAAAGTATCTAGATAAGTCATGAGAATGAAGGAAACAGTAGAACCAGTGCAGTTGAGATCAAATCCCAGTTTGGTAGCTGTACAAAAGATCTAGAAAGTAGTCTGTCTGAAAAAAAGTCATACTGTTTCATGAAGAAAGTAGTTGATGTTATACATACACAATTCAGAGCTCAGAAGTAGAGCTACTTGTACCTGTTTCTTCTGATGAACAGAAAAAAAGAAAGGCAATTAAAAACTCTAGAAAAGGGGCAGCGAAAAGGCTGTATGAGAAAGTATGATACAAATGAGAAATGAAACTAAAATATAATGTGCTTTGTGGAGGATCGACAGAGAGTAAGTAACAGTGCTTTTTGAAATAATAAAACCAAACTCATCCCCCTATCAATGTCCCCTCTCCCCACTAATGACTTTCTAGGATATATTAGACTTAGGCTTGATCTTTTCCCTCTTTGTTCCTCTTAAGAACCACCTTAAATCTAAACTTAAGTCTGAAGTTTCAAACTGTTTTAAAGTGTATGTGTTAGCTGGGCTCAGTGGCTCAGCCTGTAATCCTGCACCTTTGGGAGGCTGAGGTGAGTGGATTGCCTGAGTCCGCGGGTTTGAGACCCGCCTGGGCAACTTGGTGAGACCTCATATCTACAATAAATCAAAAATCAGCCGGGCGTGGTAGCGCGTGCCTGTAATTCCTGCTACTCGGGAGGCTGAGGCGGAAGGATCGCCGGAGCCCAGTGGGTCAAGGCTGCGGTGGCCGGGAGTGGCCACTGCACTCCAGTCTGGGCAACAGAATGAAACTCCAACTCAAAACAAAAAAAAAGTGTGTGTGTTTAGATATTAATGTATCAGTTGGTTTTCTGAGACTTACATACAGTGTTATAACCTTGAAAATTACGTTTAAACCCTTTAAGAAGCAAGTTAATGAAGTTAATAAAGCACATTACCAATCTCTTGAATGCCTGTCTTAATTTTTTTGTTCAAGAAGAATCTTTTAGGAGCTATCTTAGTGGGAAAATATTTATCCACAGTTTAGCATTTCTTTCTATTTGCTTCATTTTTGTTTCCTTTTATTTTTATGTCTGTTTGTTTTTTTAGAGTCAGAGTCTCTCTCTGTTGCCCAGACTAGAATGCTGTGGTGGTGGCATGATCATAGCTCACTGCAAGCTTGAACTCCTGGGCTCAAGCCATACTCCTATCCCAGCCTCCTGAGTTGCTGGGGTTACAGGCATGAACTGGCACACCCAGCTCCTTGTTTCCTCTTAAATTCAAGTAAAATGTAATACTTTTTAAAAAGGCATTAGCAATTGTTACATCTAAATTATAGGCTTTTTGAGTTTTGTGAATGTTTTTCTGTTTGTTTTTTTTTTAGTTGGAGTTTCATCCTGTCGCTCAGGCTAGAATGCAGTAGCACACTGATGGCCACTGCAGCCTCGACCTACTGGGCTCAGGTGATCCTTCCACCTCAGCCTTCCAAGTAGCTGGCAGTATAGGCACGTGCCACCATGCCTGGCTGATTTTTTTATTTATTATAGATATGAGGTCTCAAGTTGCCCAGGCTGGTCTCAAACCTGTGGCTCAGGCAATCCTCAGCCTCCCAACTTGATGGGTTTATAGGTGTGAGCCACTGCACCCGGCTGAGGTTTTTTTGTTTTTTACTTAGTTGTGTTTCTAAATTCTTTTTTTTTGAGTTGGAGTCTCACTCTGTTGCCCAGGCTGCAGTGATACAATAACTGCTCACTGAAGCCTCAGACTCCTGGGCTCAGGCGATCCTTCCACCTTAGCCTTCCAGGTAACTAGGACTACAGGTGTGTGCTACCATGTCCAGCCATTTCAAAATTTTTTTTGTAGGAAGGAGTTCTTACTATGTTGCCAAGGCTGATTTTGAACTCCTGATCTCAGGGAATTCTCCTGCCTCAGCCTCCCAAAGTGCTGGGGTTACAAGCGTGAGCCACCGCACCCGGCTTGCTTTATGTGATTTTTTAAATGAATTAATATTGTTAAAACTTCCTAGTTTTAATTTCTAATACAGGTAAATATTGATAGTTGTAATACATGTTAACAAAAGCTCTTTGGGGCCATCCTCAATTTTTTAACCAAATTCAAGCTTTAAAAAAACGACTTAAAAAAATTTTTATTATTTATTTATCTCTTTTAGAGTGGGAGTACAATGGTAGGATCCCTGCTCACTGCAGCCTCAAGCACGTGGGCTCAAGTGATCATCCTGCCTCAGCCTCCCGAGTAGTTGGGACTGTAAATGCATGCCACCATACCCAGCTAATTTTTAATTTTTATTTATTTTTATTTTTTTTTTGAGTTGGAGTCTCACTCTGTTGCCCAGACTGGAGTGCAGTGGCACGCTCCCGGCCACCGCAGCCTTGACCTGCTGGGCTCTAGCGATCCTTCTGCCTCAGCCTTCCAAGTAGCTGTAACTACAGGAGTGCTACCATGCCCGGCTAATTTTTGATTTATTGTAGAGATGAGGTCTCACCAAGTTGCCCAGTTGGGTCTTGAACCTGCGGACTCAGGCAGTCCACTCACCTCAGCCTCCCAAAGCACTGGGATTACAGGCTGAGCCACCGGGCCTGGCTAATTTTTTTCTTAAATATTTTTGTAGATATAGGGTTTCATTATGTTGCCCAGTCTGTCTCCAACTCTTGGCCTCAAGCGATTCTCCCATCTCAGCCTCCAAAAGTGCTGGGATTATAGTCATAAGCCACCACACCACAACCAGCCCAAATTCAAACTTTGACCAAAAAGCTTGAAAACTGATGTTCTACAGTAGTTGGTGTACATAGTTTTCATGACATCTTTGTAAATCACTGGTTCTCAAACTTGCGCATGTGTTTACACTGAACGACTTGATAAAACATAGATTGCTGTGCTCACTTCCTAAAGTTTCTGATTCCATAGGTCTGAGGTAGAAAGTGCGAATTGGTATGCTTTTTGGGTTTTTTTTTTTTAAGTTGAGTCATGGTCTCACTCTGTTGCCTAGACTAGAGTACGGTGAGTGGTGTGATCATGACTTACCTGGGCTCAGGTGGTACTCCTCAGCCTCCTGAGTAGCTGTGACTTCTACAGGCGCATGCCACCATACCAAGCTAACTTTAAACAAAATTTTTTTTCATAGAGATGAAATCTCATTGTGTCTCTCAGCCTGGTGTTGAACTCCTGGGCTCAAGCAATCCTCTGGCCTTGGCCTCACAAAGTACTAGAGTTGCAGGCATGAGCTCCCGCGTCTGGCAGAATTTGCATTTCTAACAAGTGCCAGGGTGGTACTGATAGTGTTGGCTTGGGAACTACATTTTGAGAACCACTGGTGTAAAGGAATATTATTTTACTCCATGGAGAGAAGAAAGAAATAAAACTTACTTTTTTGAGCATCCGTTATATGCCATTAAATATTTCATGCCCACAATGACTCATAAGAAAGTAGACATGTTCTTCCTTTTTATTATACCTGAAGAAGCTGACACGTAGAGGTTTTGCTCATGGATTCATAGCCAGGAAAGTGCAACGTCAGTCAATTCTTTGATCTCAAAGCCTGTGTTCTCTTTATACAACTTACTTTTTTTTCTTTTGCTTAGTAACAGTTTTATTGAAATATAATTCAAGTATCATATAATTCTGCCATTTGAAATGTACAATTCAGTGGTATTCAGTATATTTACAGAGTTGTGCAACTGTCGTCACATCAATTTTAGGACTGGTTTATTACCGCAAAAAGAAACTTCATGTTTATTAGCAGTCACTCCATTTATCCCCCGCAACCCTCCTCCCTAAACCCCTTCATCCCTCCCTCCTAGGCAACTATTAATCTACTTTCCCAAATATCCCATTTGGGATATTTTATATAAACAGAATCATATAGTATGTGGTCCTCTATGATTGACTTTACTTGGCACATGTTTTTAGTGTTCATCTATGTTGTAGCATATATCAACATTTCTTTTTATTGCCAAATAATTCCTTTTTTGTTTGTTTTGTTTTGTTTTGAGTCAAGTGTCACTTGGTTGCCCAGGCTGGAGTACAGTGGCATGATCATAGCTCACCACAGCCTCAGCCTCAGCCTCCAGAGTAGCTGGGACTACAGGCATATACCACTACACCTAGCTAATTTTTAATTTTTTTTTTTTTGTAGAAATGAGATTTTGCTATGTTACCCAGGCTGGTCTTGAACTCCTGGGCTCAAGTAATCCTCCTGCTTTGGCCTCCCAGACTGCTGGAATTACAGATGTGAGCCACTGTGCCTGACTGTTGGATTGATAAACCACATTTTATTTATTCATTCATCAATTGATGGGCATTTGGGTTTCTGTGTTTTGGCAATTATATGAAGAGTACTGCTATGAACATTTGTGTACAAGGTTTTGTTTGAACACAGGTCTTTATTTCTCTTGGGTATATACCTAGGAGTGAAATTGCTAGGTCCTATGATTTGTTTATCATATGATATTTTTAACCTTTTAAGGAATTTCCAGAGTACTTTCCTAAGTGATTACACCAATTTTACATTCCCACCATTCTAATTTGTCCACATTCTCATGAATACTTGTTATTATTTGTCTTTTTTCATCATAGCCATCTTATTAGGTATAAAGTGGTATCTTATTATGGTCTTCCTTTGCATTTCCTTGATAGCTAGTGATGTTGAGCAACTTTTCACGTGCTTATTGGCCATTTGCATATGTTATTTGAAGAAATGTCTTCACATTCTTTCCCATTTGTATGTATATGATATGAGGAAGAGGTCCAACTTTATGTATATGATATGAGGAAGAGGTCCCATTTGTATGTATGTGATATGAGGAAGAAGTCCAACTGGATATCCAGTTGTTCTAGCATCATTTTTGGTTATCTTCTGTTACATGTCTTCTATTGCTGGATAGATATATGACCTCATCTGCCTTCTTGTTTTCTACCCTTTTTTTTTTTTTAAAGTCAGAGTCTCACTCTGTTGCCCAGGCTGGAGTACAGTTTGCATGCTCAGAGCCACTGCAGCCTCGACCTGCTGGGCTCAGGCAATCCTTCGACCTTAGCCTTCCAAGTAGCTGGAACTACAGACATGCACCATCATACCCAGCTTATTTTTTGGTTTATTGTAGAGACAAGGTCTCACTGTGTTGTCCAGGCTGATCTTGAACCTGTGGGTTTAAGCAATCTTCTCGCCTCTACCTCCCAAAGTGCTGGGATTATACGTATGAGCAACCACACCCAGCATTTTCTACCTTCTTTTTTTTTGTGTGTGTGTGTGTGTTGGAGTCTCACTTGTCACCCAGGTTGGAGTGCAGTGGCATGCTCACGGCCACGGCAACCTTTACCTGCTGGGCTTAGGCAATCTTTCCACCTCAACCTTTTAAGTAGCTGGAACTACAGATGCATGCCACCGTGCCCAGCTGGTTTGTGATTTATTGTAGAGATGAGGTCTCACCAAGTTGCCCAGGCTGATCTTGAACCCCTGGGCTCAGGCAGTCCTCTTGCCTTGGCCTCCCAAAGCGCGGGGTTTATAGGCTGAGTCACCTCGCCCGGGCTCTACCTTCTTAATTCCTGTCTCTGGTTAGGGTAATTTAAATGTGTGTCTGATGGTAAAAGCTTTTCTTTTTTTAACTTGCATACTGTATGTGCTATCTTTTCTTGCTACTTTGCATGAAGAAATAATGAGACATGAGCTGCATTATTATCAGAAATGTGTGATCCAAGATACAGATTGTAGCATTGCTCAGATTAAAATATCAGGATTCTGTGTTTTTAAAAAGTGCCTTTTTCGTGAAAACAAATATATTTTAAATAAGCACTCTAAAGAATCAGGCTGGGATGATGGCTTATGCCTGAAATCCCAGTGCTTTGGCAGGTCAACCAAGGCAGGAGAATCTCTTGAGGTCTGGAGTTTGAGATCAGCCTGATGATCATAGTGAGACCCCTTCTCCACAAACAATTTAAAAATTAGCTGGTTGTGGTGGTGCACACCTGTAGTCCTAGCTACTTGGCATCCTGAGGCTGGAGGATCTCTTGAGCCCAGGGTTTTATGGTTAATGTGAGTTGTGAGAACTCGAGAGATTTTAAGAGCCTTGTCTTTACCATGTTTTTTTACTTGTTCTTCATGCTGAGAGATAGTTTTGATCCTGAGTCAGACAGCTGGTAATCAAATGTAGAATATATCTTTTTTTCTAACCTTTTAGTACAGTGGTTCCCACACTTTTATAACTTACCTCCTGAATAAAATATTTTTACGTATACATCTAAATGCATATTTATAAGTTATAATATTCGTAATACCATACCAACATGTAAAAAAAAAAAAGGAGTGCATGTTCAAAGAAGAGTTAAGAAAAACGAAAAGCCTGTAATCCCACGCCTTTGGGAGGCTGAGGTGAGTGGATTGCCTGAGCCCGCGGGTTTGAGACCCGCCTGGGCAGCGAGACCCCATCTCTACAATAAATAAAAAAATCAGCCGGGCGTGGTGATGTATGCCTGTAATTTCGGCTACTTGGAAGACTGAGGCGGAAGGATCACTGGAGCCCAGCAGGTCGATGCTGCAGTGGCCGGAAGCGGCCACTGCACTCCAGTCTGGGCGACAGAGTGAGACTCCAACTCAAAAGAAAAAAGAAAGACAAAAGTTCTGACATTTCCTTCTTGGACTCCAGTTGATTGTCTTGCTTGCTTCCTGGGGTCGATTTGTGTCACTGTGATTGCAGTGTGATGCTGGAGAATTCTGCATTAGGTTTGGGGAATTGTGGGCTGCTCTGAAGCCTTGGGTATGGCAGCCCCTCTTCCTTATATTATGTAGGGCCTTTCTCCCATATCTCTTATTTTCATGGGGGCTGTATTCTTGATGCTGCCTGGCTCATTCACTAGTGACTCTTATTGCTTGCAGGTACAGGTACAGGTACAGCAGTCTCCGCAGCAGGTCTCAGCTCAGCAGCTCTCCCCGCAACTCACCGTTCACCAGCCTGCGGAGCAGCCCATCCAGGTTCAGGTCCAGATCCAGGGCCAGGCACCACAGTCAGCAGCCCCCTCCATCCAGACGCCGTCTCTGCAGAGCCCCAGTCCTTCACAGCTGCAAGCGGCCCAGATCCAGGTGCAGCACGTGCAAGCAGCCCAGCAGATCCAAGCAGCAGAAATCCCGGAGGAGCACATCCCACATCAGCAAATCCAGGCTCAGCTGGTGGCTGGCCAGTCTCTTGCTGGGGGTCAGCAGATCCAAATCCAGACTGTGGGTGCCCTTTCCCCACCACCATCCCAGCAGGGCTCACCCCGGGAAGGGGAGCGGCGGGTTGGCACAGCCAGTGTCCTCCAACCAGTGAAGAAACGCAAAGTGGACATGCCCATCACTGTGTCCTACGCCATCTCAGGGCAGCCGGTGGCCACCGTGCTGGCCATTCCACAGGGCCAGCAGCAGAGTTATGTGTCTTTGAGGCCAGATTTACTGACAGTAGACAGTGCCCACCTGTATAGTGCCACTGGGACCATTACTAGCCCTACAGGAGAAACCTGGACCATCCCTGTTTATTCTGCCCAGCCCCGGGGGGACCCTCAGCAGCAAAGCATTACCCACATTGCCATTCCCCAGGAAGCCTACAACGCAGTTCACGTCAGTGGCTCACCTACAGCCCTGGCCGCTGTAAAGCTGGAGGATGACAAGGAGAAGATGGTGGGCACCACGTCTGTAGTGAAAAACTCCCATGAAGAGGTAGTGCAGACCCTTGCAAACTCTCTCTTTCCAGCACAGTTCATGAATGGCAACATCCACATTCCAGTGGCTGTGCAGGCTGTGGCAGGCACATACCAGAATACTGCTCAGACTGTCCATATATGGGATCCCCAGCAGCAGCCGCAGCAGCAGACTCCCCAGGAACAGACACCACCACCGCAGCAGCAGCAGCAGCAGCTCCAGGTTACTTGTTCAGTAAGTGAGACTTATCTGTAGGTCAACGGGCTCCCTCAGGGCCCAGTGTAACATATAGCTTGCTAGGCAACGGCTGGCTTGTTTACTGCTATGGTGTTAGTCTTACAGTGATACTGTATTTAGTCTTTGGGGAAAGTGGGGGAGAAGCAACTGGTGAAGCTATGCAGCAGGCAGAAGCTTTTATTCTGGTACCTGGAGGTAAATGAGATAACCAGTAACTGCTTTGGGGTTTTGGAGAGAGGCTTTGGGTTTTGGTGCATGGGGCTCTTCTTCTGTAATCTCTTTTTAGGAAGAGTAAAGTTAAAGGTAGAGATAAATGGGACACCCCAAGTATTATCTACATCCTAGCAACTGCTTCCTTGTTTCACAAGTAAGTGGATATAGTTGAGTACACTGACTGTAAACTCATACAGAGAGGCTGTGAGATTGTTCATTCTGTACTTGTGTGTGTATGTGTGTGTGTGTGTGTGTGTGTGTGTGTCAGTCAGAGTCTCACTCTTTCACCCAGGCTGAAGTGCAGTGAGTGGCACGCTCACGGCCACCGCAGCCTTGGCCTGCTGGGTTCAGGTGATCCTTCCACTTCAGCCTTCTAAGCAGCTGGAACAACAGGTGTGTGCCACCATGCCCTGCTTTTTTGTTCTTTTTTATGTAGAGACGAAGTCTTGCCAAGTTGCCCAGGCTGGTCTCAAACTCCTGGGCTCAGGCAATCCTCTCACCTCAGCCTCCCAAAGTGCTGGGAGCCACTATGCTCATGTGAGTCACCATGCCCAGCTCATTCTGTACTTTTCATCTTTGGACACAGTGTAAATGAATTAAAAAATCTAAAATACTTCTTAGGAAGCCTGTTAAAAGTGATCACCTGGCAATAGACAGCAGACAGTCTCATGTTTTCCTGCCCATTGTGCTCTCCACAATATATCTTTCCCTTAATAAATCTACCTTTTAATTTTTTTAAAAAAGTGATCACTTTTGGAAGCCTTGAATAAACCATTTATGCAGTGAGATCTCTTAAGATTGTTTTGGTGTTGCTTGAAAATAGGATAAGTTTTGGTTAATTGGGTTTTCTGACTTGCACCTATGTTGGAAAAAGTTTTTTAACTTTTTATTTTGAAATAATTTTAGATTTACAGAAAAGTTGAAAAATATAAGTGTACTGGAGAAAAATTGTATTTAAAATTTTTAGTGAGATGAGGTCTTACTGTACTGCCCAGGTTGGTCTCAGACTCTTGGGGTCAAACAGTCATCCTGCCTCAGCCTCCCAAGTAGCTAGGAGTACAGGTGTATGCCATCATACCCAGCTTGTGTTGAAATTTTAATTTTAAAATTGCTTGACTCTTTTATCTTTTCTAATTGTTCATCTTCAGGATATCACAGAGGTGTGGATAGACTTATCTATTAAGACTATTAATAGCTTGTATACCTAATTCTGAATTATATCCCACATCTTTAAAATAAAATATTTTTGAAAAAAAGACTGGGCACAGTGGCTCACACCTATAATCCCAGCACTTTGGGAGGCAGAGGTGAGAGAATTACCTGAGCCCATGAGTTCGAGACCAGCCTGAGCAACTTGGGGAGACCTCATCTCTGCAATAAATCAAAAACTTAGCCAGGCGTGATAGTGCATGCCTGTATTTCCAATTACTTGGAAGACTGAGGTGGAAGGATCACCTAACCCCAGCAGATCGAGGCTGCAGTGGCCATAAGCATGCCACTGCACTCCAGCCTGGGCAACATAGTGAAACTCTGACTCAAAAAAACAAGTCCTAAAGAGAGAGAGAGAGAGAGAGAGAGAGAGAGAGAGAGAGAGAGAGAGTGAGAGAGAGAGAGAGAGAGAGAGAGAGAGACGACTATTAGTAAAGTTTCAGTGGGATATAAGGCTTCTCATTTCATGAAACAATGAAGGTAGTCTGTCTCTGCAGGCATAGGTTTCTGGGAAAGCATGTGAGGAAACTGATACAAACAAGTTAGACTAGGGACCACACTCGGAAATTCAGTCCATAAATGACTAATCAGGTAGTGTCGTAGAGATAACAGTATATCATCCTAGGTGACATTGTTAAGTGCCTACCATATCTAGCTGTCAGGACTAGAAGAAGAACAAGAAGAACAGAATTCTTGCTTCAGAAAGCTTTATTAAAGAGTAGTTGTGGCTGGACTTGGTGGCTCAGCCTGTAATCCCGCGCTTTGGGAGGCCGAGGTAAGTGGATTGCCTGAGCCCGCGGGTTTGAGACCTGCCTGGGCAACTTGGCGAAACCTCGTCTCTACAGTAAATCAAAAAATTAGCCAGGCGTGGTAGCGTGCACCTGTAGTTCCAGCTACTTGGAAGGCTGAGGCGGGAGGATCTCTGGAGCCCAGCAGGTCGAGACTGCAGTGGCCGGGATCGTGCCATTGCACTCCAGTCTGGGCAACAGAGTGAGACTCCAACTCAAAAAAAAAAAAAAAAGAGTAGTTATGAGACTAAAAATTTATTATTTCTGTTCTTTGAATTATTTATAAGGTAGCATAATTAAGTGTGACATTGTGTGATATAACATACACAAAGATAATTCTGAGTCAAAATTCAGCAGAGGAATCTGTTGGAAAAGTGGAATTTGAACTGTAGTTTATAGTTTAGATTGACAAAAGAATGGAGCTACATAAATACAGAACCAGGGATGGACAGAAGGGCAACATGAGAAGGAGACTGGGAGAAGGATTAGTATGGGGGTTTGTATTGGGGTTGTTATCTTCCCAAAGTAAGGAGTTGAGTTTGATCTAATCTGTGGCAGGAAATCTAGGATTTCCTAGATATTTTAAGAGTCTTGGTGATAAGAGGAATCAAGTAGAGGTGTGTAGAGTTGATTGCATGTAGGAGAGACCAGCCAGGAAGTTTGTAATGAGGATCTGTACTCAGCTTTTTTTCACAGAGATGGAGCCCATTAGGCTTCCCATCAGCTCTCCTGGGCCTAATGGTGCAATTGTAAGTCAGGGCCTCCTTGCATGTCTGGGATCTCCAGCAGGAGAAGATCCATCCTGGACTTAATTTTAGTGGACCCATATTCTTCGGAGGCTGTATCTCCTTTGGGAAAGTCTTATAGGGATTTATGTGAAGTATTATTACCAGAAATAGAAAAATTGGGAAAAATATCCATGCCAAGGGAAAGATGAGTTTATCTTTATATATCCTAAATGCCCTTCTGCCATCCCTTTTTTTTGTTTTTTTACATAGGAGTCTCACTCTGTCACCCAGGCTGGAGTGCAGTAGCACACTCAGCCACTGCAGCCTCGACCTGCTAGGCTCAGGTGATCCTTCTGCCTCAGCCTTCTAAATAGCTGGAACTATAGGCACGCCCTATCATGCCCGACTAGTTTTTTGATTTATTGTAGAGATGAGGTCTCACCATGTTGCCGAGGCTGATCTCGAATCCCTGGACTCAGGCAATCCTCTTGCCTCAGCCTCCCAAAGTGCTGGAGTTTTAGGTATGAGCCACCAGGCCCGGACTCTCTGTCCTTCTAATCAAGGTCTGAGCTGGGGAACAGAGATGAATAAGACAGCCACCTCTTCCCTTGAACCATTTACAGCCCATAGGGAAAACAGTTGAGTTGAACCCTAATGAGAACTGATGACAAAGTGTGCTCCTTCATCTGCCATGTATTCGGGTAGGCCATACTTTTTATGAAAGTTTTTATTCCTCTCTTTAAAACAAGATTTATGGTGAAACCTCCCTCCCTTGTATCCACGTCCATCTATTGCCTTGTGTCTCTGCTCTGATTTATTTCCAGAACTCTCAAAAGCCAGCACAAGATGGCTCTACTTGATGGAAAATTTTCTTTTCAATTTATGATTGTTAGGGTCAGCAGTAACCTTAAGGCCAGATCAAATC
This sequence comes from Carlito syrichta, assembly GCF_000164805.1. NCBI lineage: Eukaryota > Metazoa > Chordata > Mammalia > Primates > Tarsiidae > Carlito > Carlito syrichta. The sequence continues at coordinate 159,883 of NW_007253981.1, forward strand.
AGCACATCTGTTTTCATCTCAGCAACACACAACACCACAGACCATATTTGCCTTATTGAAAACCTTTTTCTTTGGGCTCTTATGTTATTACACATTCCTGGTTTTCCTCCTACCAATCTGATTCTTCCTTCTGAGAAGCCTTTGCTGATGCCTTTTCCTCTGTCTGAATTGTACATGTTGATTTTCCTAGGGTTCAGTACTAGCCTTCTTTTTTCCCTAAGGGACTTCCATATGTTGCCATGGTTTTCAGGATCCTCTAGATCAGGGGTCTCCTGGGCCATGGACTGGTTCCAGTGTGTGGCCTTTTAGGAACTGACCGTACAGCAGGAGTTGAGTGGCAGGCAAGTAGGGGTTGTCTGCTGTCAGGTCATCGAGGGCATTAGATTCTTATGGGAGCATCAACCCTGTTGTGAACTGAGCATATGAGGGAGCTAAGTTGTGCCGTCCTTATGAGAATCTAATGCCTGTTGGACTGAGACGGAGCTGAGGTGGTAATTAGCAGTGAGGTTTGCATATTCATCTCTCCCTCCCCGCCCCGTTTGTGTCTTCCATGAAACTGGTCCCTGATGCTAAAAAGGTTGGGGACTACTGCTCTAGATGATTCTTGCTGCTGCTGAAATGATAATCACTTACACTGTCTGTCAGCACTATTTTTCATGTTTCACATGAATAATTTTCATATCAACCTTATGAGGTATAAGAGGGGGACCCAAGAAAATGGAATTACCTTTTGGAGGGTGGGCTCCTTGAAGTACAGGCTTCCTCTACTAGGTAAGCATTCTAGGAACTCATTGGCATCAGTATACCAGCTACTGTTGTGAGAGGCTGCATTTGGCTTTACTGAACTTTTTTTTTTCTTTTGGAGATTCTTTCAATGCATTTGTCCAGTTCATGATGGGTGATTTATGAACGCACCTACCCACATCGTGCTGAGCGTTCAACAGGTTTTGTCCAAAAATGGTGCGACTCCCATGCCCCACCCTCCCTATTCACCCATTCTCGCCCCATGTGATTTTTGTTTCCCCAGATGAAAAAAGTTCTCAAAGGGAAGTATTTTGCCGATGTGGAAGAGGTGAAACAAAAAATGACAGAAGGACTAAAAGGCATAAAAATGGACAAGTTCAAAAACTGTATTGAGCCAGCGCGGTAGCTCACGCCCATAATCCCTGCACTTTGGGAGGTGGAGGTGAGAAGATTGCCTGAGCCCAGGGATTCGAGACCAGCCTGGGCAACTTGGCAAGATCTCATCTTTATAATAAACCAAAAAACTAGCAAGGCATGGTGGTGTGCACCTGTAGTTCCAGCTACTTGGAAGGCTGAGGCGGAAGAATCACCTGAGCCCAGCAGGTCAAGGCTGCGGTGACCGTGAGCGTGCCACTGCACTCCAGTCTGGGTGACAAGAGGGACACTCTGACTCAAAAAAAAAAAAAAAAAGGCTCCAGAGCAGGCCTGTTCAGGACTGAATCTCAACTCTGCTACTTACTCATCATGGCTTTAGCCTTCTTACTTAATCTCTCTGTGTTTCAGTTTCTCCATCGTAAAATGGAGATAGTTAGCACATATGAGGAGGACCCAAAAAAACCTAGAACTGAGATTATAGGCATGAGCCACCGCGCCAGCCTGGAGCTTATATAGCTTTTTTTTTTTTTTCTGAGTTGGAGTCTCTCTCCATCGCCCAGACTGGAGTGCAGTTGCCACTCCCGGCCACTGCAGCCTTGACCTGCTGGGCTCCGGCAATCCTTCCGCCTCAGCCTTCCGAGTAGCTGGAACTATAGGTGCGCGCTACCACGCCTGGCTGATTTTTTGATTTATTGTAGATATGAGATCTCACCAAGTTGCCCAGACGGGTCTTGAACCCGCGGGTTCAGGCATTCCACTCACCTCAGCCTCCCAAAGGTGCGGGATTATAGGCTGAGCCACCGAGCCCGGCTGAGCCTATATATCTTAATCCCTGTGTTATACTGACACACTAAGTCTTTGTACTATGTATTCCCCCTTAGAACACTTCCCACACGTTCAACTTCCTACTTATCATTTACTTAGATTTAATGATGATATCTTAGATCTTCATTAGCCCCACTTCTACCATTATCAAAAAACTTCTCCATTTCAGAAAATGTCACTACTGTTCACTCAGTTGTTAAGCCAGAAACCAGGAGCCATCTTTGTTTCTGCTTTCTCTTATTCCTCACAGCCCATCATTCAACAAGCCATGTTGGTTCTGTCACCAAACTTCTCAAAATCTTTTTTTTGAGTTGGAGTCTCATTCTGTCGTCCAGACTGGAGTGAAGTGGCCGCTCCCGGCCACCACAGCCTCGACCTGCTGGGCTCCGGCGATCCTTCTGCCTCAGCCTTCCAAGCAGCCGGGATTACAGGCATGTGCTACCACGCCCGGCTGATTTTTTGATTTATTGTAGAGATGAGGTCTCGCTGCCCAGGCGGGTCTCAAACCCGCGGGCTCAGGCAATCCACTCACCTCAGCCTCCCAAAGGCACGGGATTACAGGCTGAGCCACTGAGCCTGGCACCTCAAAATCTTTTATATCATCTCCACTGCCATCACTTTAGGCCATCAACTCTTGTGTCCACTCTTGTTCTTCAATTTATTCTTTGTAGAATAACAAGAATAATCATAAAATGTAAGATTGTGTCACTTCCTAGCTTAAAATTCTTCAAGGGCTCCCATTCCATGTGGGAACAACTTTATACCACAGTGTACAAGATCCTATATCTGAAGTTTTCAACCTGAGTTGTGTCCTTGCCATATCCATCCATAGATAGACAATTGAACATACTTGGATATGTTACTGACATTTAGTGTTTGGAAGCACCCAGAAAGGGGACCTGGTAAAAAGCAAGTAGAGAAGCACTGCCCCATGAGCTCTGACCTCTCCCTACTTGTTTAGACTCCTAAATTTCCATTTTGGTGGTATTGGCATTGAACAAGGCAGGGAAGGAACTCTGGGGAGAATAGGTGTGGGCGGGGAAGGTGATGAATTCTTTTTTTTTGAGTTGGAGTCTCGCCCAGACTGGAGTGCAGTGGCCGCTCCCGGCCACCGCAGCCTCGACCTGCTGGGCTCTGGCAATCCTTCCTCCTCAGCCTTCTGAGTAGCCGGAATTACAGTCATGTGCTACCACGCCCAGCTGATTTTTTTTGATTTATTGTAGAGATGAGGTCTCGCTGCCCAGGCGGGTCTCGAACCCACGGCTCAGGCAATCCACTCGCCTCAGCCTCCCAAAGGCGCAGGATTATAGGCTGAGCCATCGAGCCCGGCTGTGAATTCTTTTTATAAATGTTAGTTTGTGGTGGCTATGAGATGTTCAGTTGGAGATAATATGGTACCTACTGAGTGAGACTCACCAGGGAGAATGTGTAGTTGAATGAGAAGTGAGTTGAGAGTGATGATCCAGGATTGACAATCCTATAAGATCCTGGCAGAGACAAGCCCAAGGTAGATAGAGGAAGGACTGCTAGATATCCTAGGGAGGTCCAGGAGAGTGTGGTGTCAGGAATCTGAGCAGAATGCAAAGAAAAATGTAAGTGACACTGAATATGCCAGAAAGGTCAGCAGGTTAGGGCCAAAGTGTCCATTGCTTGTGACCCTTCCATTTCAGAAGTATTTGACTGGGGAGCACCAGGAGTGGTGGTACCAGGTGGTGGTAGCTGCCAACAGCATAACCAAGAAGATATCGCTCATTTCTGGGGTAGCCAGAATAGTGATTGGAACCCTCACTGCATGGAGATCCAAGGTCTACAGAACTCAAAAATCAGAGGAGTCCTCAAGTTAAAAGTAGAAGAAGCCAGGTTCGATGGCTCAGCCTGTAATCCCGCGCCTTTGGGAGGCTGAGGTGAGTGGATTGCCTGAGCCCGTGGGATCAAGACCCGCCTGGGCAACTTGGCGAGACCTCATCTCCACAATAAATCAAAAATCAGCCGGGCGTGGTAGCGCGTGCCTGTAATTCCGGCTCCTTGGAAGGCTGAGGCGGAAAGATCACTGGAGCCCAGCAGGTCGAGGCTGCGGTGGCCGGGAGTGGTCACTGCACTCCAGTCTGGGCAACAGAGTGAGACTCCAACTCAAAAAAAAAAAAAAAGTAGAAGAAAGGGCAAGAATACCAGGACTTGACTATAAACTTGACTTTAATCAAGACAGTCACTGGTGACACACTTTTTAAGAAAATGGCATAAAGGAGAGCTATATTGCTAGATATCATAAGAATGTGCTCATTTATTGGATAAGAGGAATTTGGACCTGCGTGCAGAGAGAGGAGGGGATTTCTGCATGGTTCACTCTAAGAGTTCACTTTGTTTGTTTGTTTTGAGTGGGAGTCTCACTCTGTCGCCCATACTGGAGTATGGGCTAAGAGTTCACTTCTAATGCCGTTTGGTCCTCTGGCTCTAAGCTCAACTGCCTTCCTGACATGCACTAGGTGTCTGAGAGGGGCATAATAGTTGGCAGTTATTGGACCTGTTTTGGCTTTTTTGTTTGTTTCTTGTTCTTTGTTTTTAAGGTTGTAGTCTCACTCTGTTGCCTAGGCTAGAGTGAAGGGGCATACTCACAGCTATTGCAGCCTTGACCTGCTGGTCTCAAGCAATCCTTCTGCCACAGCCTTCCAAATAACTGGGACTATAGGCATGTGCCACCACACCTGGCTAGTTTTTTTTATTTATTGTAGAGACAAGATCTCCCCAAGTTGCCCAAGCTGGTCTTGAACCCTTTGGGTTTAGGCAATTCTTTCGCCTCTGCCTCCCAGAGGGAATGATTTTGGAAAAACTGTTTGATTCCTTGATTAGCCAATGGAATCAAGGGAAAAACTGGCACCAGGGATTTTCTTCACATCACTGTAAATTAAATCAACTTATTTTTCCAGACTGTAATTTAATGCATTTCTATATTTCTGGACCTAATACAAAGCTTTGCACCCATGTTTGTTGAATTAGTGAATAAGAAACTCGGGCTTTGGTATGATTTAAAGAGATTGTTTGCCATTTCTCAGTTTTCAGTCTAAGCACATTGTTTTTTTGTTTGTTTGTTTTTTGAGTTGGAGTCTCACTCTGTCGCCCAGACTGGAATGCAGTGACACGCTCACGGCCACCGCAGCCTTGACCTGCTGGGCTCAGGTGATCCTTCTGCCTCAGCTTTCCAAGTAGCTGGAACTACAGATGTATGCCACCACTTCCGGCTAAATTTTTTATTTATTGTAGAGATGAGATCTTGCCTAGTTGCCCGGGCTTTTCTCGAACCTGTGGGCTCAGGCAATCCTCTCAACTCGGCCTCCCAAAGTGCTGGGATTATAGACGTGAGCCACCATGCCCGGCCTAGGCCTAAGCACATTCTTTGAAGACATAGGGTAACTAAGTTTTAAGTTTTAACCTTGGAATTTTAATATTTGATAGTATAAAGTTCTCTTTAGATTCCTTAAGATTAGGTGGTAAGTAACCTGTTTATATAAACACTTACTAAAAGTTTTTGTTGATCTCATTAATACAAGTAACCATGAAGTCTGGGGTAGACTTTACAAAGGAGGGAGGGTTGCTCTTGTTGTTACAGAATATGAAAACTGGTTTATTGGGCATCAGCTGTAGATCTTGGTTAGAACTCCACGTAGTCAGCCGGGCTCGGTGGCTCAGCCTGTAATCCTGTGCCTTTGGGAGACTGAGGTGAGTGGATTGCCTGAGCCTGCAGGTTCGAGACCCGCCTGGGCAGCGAGACCTCATCTCTACAATAAATCAAAAAATCAGCTGGGCGTGATAGCGCATGCCTGTAATTCCGGCTACTTGGAAGGCTGAGGCGGAAGGATCGCCAGAGCCCAGCAGGTCGAGTCTGCGGTGGCCGGGAGCAGCCACTGCACTCCAGTCTGGGCAACAGAGTGAGACTCCAACTCAAAAATAAATAAATAAATAAAATAAATAAAAAGTAATTGAAAAATTTAAAAAACAAACAAAAAAATAAAACCAAAAGACCTCCACGTAGTCAAAACAAGTTGTGGGCCTAACTTTATGCAAAGGTTTTACAACACTTTTCTTTCCTGTCTGTTTATATAAAACCCTTTGCCAGAGTTCTTGTTAGGGGGAAAAGAATATTCGTGAATTTTTCTTCCATATAGAAATGTTATAAAACAGAAAAATAGAAAGTTATTTTAACATTCATGCATTCACTTTTTATTATAGTATTATTTTTTCTTTTAAGAGATGGGGTTTCATTCTATCACCCAGGCTGGAGTGCAGTGCAGTGGTATGGATCATGACTCACTGCAGCCTCGACCTCTTGGGCTCAGGTAATCTTTCACCTTAGGCTCCAGAATAGCTGGGACTACAGGCATGTGCCACCATGTCTGGCTAATTTTTAAAATTTTATATAGAGATGAGATCTTACTATGTTTCCCATGCTGGTCTCAAACTCTTGACCTCCCAAAGTGCTGGAATTACAGGCGTGAGCCATTGTGCCTAGCCGTTTTATTATAGTTTGACAGCGGCAAAATCAGGTTTATTTACATGGTTATCTTTATACTTATTCTACATTATTGAGTCTTGCTACATAATATAAAAAATACTATATTACTTTATCCTCCTGTTCAATAATGTACCTTGTTTGGGTTTTTTTTCCTTAAATAAGAGGGACTGGCAGATCACGATTCCCAGGCATCCTGCAAAGTAGGTGGGTCACCTTAGGGGCCACCTTTACTGGTTCAAAAATTCATCTCACATTAGTAATAAGCATCTGGACGTCACCCCAAGTCATTATTTTCCTTACTCATAAGTTTAAGGCATAGTAATGTATCTTAGTCTAAGCTAGCAATATATTTTTATTTGTTGGTGACCAAATTTGTATATCATATATAAATTATTTTGCCTTCAATATGAATGACTTTTGACATTCCTCAGCCTTTTGGGTAAGGGAGGTAGTCCCTGGCATGGGGGATTGCTCAAGAGGATTTGTTCAGAGAATGTAGGAAAGTGAGACCCAAGAACCTATGCTTGGTATAAGTGATGGTATCTGTCCAAACCTTTGGGAATTGTAGTTGAGCCTTACAGACATTCTGTACCTCTTGTCTGCATGGCTTGGCTGTTGGACCATTGATGGTGCCTTCCTTTGGAGGCAGGAAGCTAGTATAATGTCTCCTATCTTCATAAAATGGGTTATATTGTTGTGAGACAAAAGAATTTTATTTCAGAAGAAAAATGAAGAACGTAGAACCTTATAACTGGAGAAGCCATACAGATTCTCAAGTCTTAACTTCTCATTTTTACAGTAGTGTAGGAGAGGACACCACTTGTTTGTTGTCTTTTTTTTTTTTCCTTCCAAGTGTTGGTCCTCAATTATGTTTGGACATTTGAATCACCAAGGGAACTTTTAATAGTACTGATGACAAGACCAATTAAATCAGTCTCTGAGGATAAGGCCCAGGTATGGGTATTTTTACTTTTTTGAGTCAGGGTCTTGCTCTGTTGCCCAGGTTGGAATGCAGTGGCACTATCACAGCTCATTGCAGTATTGACCTCCTGGGCTCAGGCAATCATTCAGCCTCAGCCTCCTGAGTAGCTGGGACTACAGGTACATGCCACGACATCTCACTAATTTTTAATTTGAGGGGGAGACGAGGTCTCACTATGCTGTCCAGGCTGGTCTTGAACTTCTGGGCTCAAGCAGTCCTCCTGCCTTCTCCCAAAGTGCTGGGATTACAGGCATGAGAATCAAGGCTTGCCAAAGTAGATATTTTTAAAAAGCAGTTCAGATAATTTGGGGGGAGGTGGTCAGAGTCTCACTCTGTTTCCCAGACTGGAGTGCAGTGGCATACTCGTGGCCACTGCAGCCTTGATCTGCTGGGCTCAGGTGATCCTTCCACCTCAGCCTTCCAAGTAGTGGAATTACAGGTACGCACCACCACCCCCAGCTTATTTATTTATTTTATTTATTTATATAGTTGGTTTGTTAGTTTTTTTCAAGTTGGAGTCTCACTCTTGTCGCCCAGGCTAGAGCGCAGTGGCATGCTCACGGCCACTGCAGCCTTGACTTACTGGGCTTAGGTGATCCTTCTGCCTCAGCCTTCCAAGTAGCTGGAACTACAGACACATGCCACCACGCCCCGCTAGTTTTTTTGACTTACTGTAGAGACGAGGTCCCACCAGGTTGCTCAGACTTGTCTTGAACCCCTGGGCTCAGGCAGTCCTCTTGCCTCAGCCTTCCAAAGTCCTGGGATTACAGGCTGAGCCACTGGACCCGGCCCCCAGACATTTTCAGTCAGAATTTGCAGTTTAGTGAAGTTCCCTTGACCAGGTGTGATGGCTCACACCTGTAATCCCAGCACTTTGGGAGGCAGAGGCAGGAGGATTGCCTGAGCCCAGGGGTTCGAGACCAGCCTGGACAACTTGGTGAGACTTCGTCTCTACTATAAATTAAGAAAAAGTACCTGAGCACTGTGGCGCATGTCTGTAGTTCAAGCTACTTTTTAAAAGGCTGAGGCAGAAAGATTGCCTGAGCCCAGCAGGTCGAGGCTGCTGTGACCATGAGCGTACCACTGCACTCCAGCCTGGGTGATAGAAACTCTAACTCAAAAATAAATAAATAAAAATAAATAAAGTTCCCAAGTGATTTATTTATTTGCACATTAAAGATCAAGGGAGCAATGCTTTGAGCCAGTAGTCGTCAGTGGTGACTAGCCATTAGAATTACATTTTTACTTGGGGAATTTTAAAAAGTCTGATACCCAGTCTTTCTCTCCCAGAAAGATTCTGAGGTAAGCCTGAGTATTGATGTTTTTAAACAAGAGATTCCACCAAGGCTGAGAAGCACTGCGCTAGCCCAGTTGCAGTGTTGCTTTTGCTGTCCCTGGGGTAAGAACTCCATAGATTCTTAAAAGTAGGACAACAAGGAGAAGAGAGATTTTTTTTTTTGAGTTGGAGTCTCACTCAGTCACCCAGACTGGAGTGCAGTGGCCGCTCCTGACCACCGCATTCTCGACCTGCAGGGCCCCAGTGATCTTTCCGCCTCAGCCTTCCAAGTAGCTACCACGCCCGGCTAATTTTTTTGATATATTGTAGAGATGAGGTCTCGCCACGTTACCCAGGTGGGTCTTGAACCCGTGGGCTCAGGCAGTTCACTCACCTCGGCCTCCCAAAGCACGGGATTACAGGCTGAGCCACTGAGCCCGGTCGAGATTTTTTTAAAAATTAAACTAGCTATAAGTAACATTTTTCTGGCAGTTTTTCAGAAGGACCTAATGCAAAACAGTATTGACACATTTTGATTGTTTCTCTCTCATAGGCTCAAACTGTCCAGGTTGCTGAAGTTGAATCGCAGTCACAGCCACAGCCTTCTCCAGAACTTCTGCTTCCAAATTCTTTGAAGCCAGAAGAAGGACTTGAAGTATGGAAAAACTGGGCCCAGACCAAGAACGCTGAACTAGAAAAGGATGCTCAGAACAGATTGGCACCCATTGGGAGTGAGTGTTTGGGAAGGAAAATGGGCTCTGTGTAAAATGCATTGGTTGCCGTAGCAACAGAAGGACTGAATGGCAGGAAAATGGTGTCTCCTGGATCTAGGGACTAGAGAGCAGCATATCACATAGTATGTTGAATTCATTACTAGCAACAAGCAGGTCTGATCCTGTGCAAAATGAGCAGGACTTGTGGGTTTTGCCCAAGACCAGACATTTTTGGACATTTTATGGAGTTGATCTAGCAGGCCTGGGCAGAGTGGCTTCTGGGAGGAAATAGGAACCAGTGAATGTGCTCTCAGTGCCCTTCTTCCTGGGCATTAGGCTCATATGCTTGCTTATGTAACAGAGGGTAGATTATGCTTTTTTCTGCTTTTATTTCTTGGTCCTTATAATAATTTTAGAGATATGTGTGGTGGGAAGATTATGGAACGGAAGCCTTTGGTATAATGGAGCATGTATGATTACTACCTTAATAGGCCAATTGTAAACATTGATACAAGTGACCTTTTTCTCCTCTCTCTTTTCTTTCTTTCTTTTTTTTTTTTTGAGTTGGAGTCTTACTCTGTCACTCAGACTGGAGTGCAGTGGCCATTCTCGGCCACTGCAGTCTCGACCTACTGGGCTCCGGTGATCCTTCCACCTCAGCCTTCCAAGTAGCTGGAACTATAGACACATGCTACCATGCCCGGCTAGTTTTTGTGATTTATTGTAGAGATGAGGTCTCACCAAGTTGCCTAGGCTGGTCTCGAACCCCTGGGCTCAGGCAATCCTCTAATCTCAGCCTCTCAAAATGCTGGGATTACAGACTGAGCCCCCACGCCCAGCCGAATTTTTAGAATTTTTTGTAGAGACAGGGTCTTACTGTGTTTCCCAATCTGGTCTCAAACTCCTAGACCATTTCTATTCTAGCATCCTGATGGACAGTGTCTACTGTGAGCCTTCCTTTCAGGAGAATCGGCAGCCATTAAAGAGACGACAATTGCCAGAGCTTTCATTCACTTTGGGCTTCTGTTGCAGGGCGCCAACTGCTGCGATTCCAGGAAGATCTCATTTCCTCTGCTGTGGCTGAGTTGAATTATGGTCTCTGTTTAATGACACGGGAAGCTCGAAATGGAGAAGGTGAACCTTATGATCCAGATGTGCTCTACTATATTTTCCTGTGTATTCAAAAGGTAGGAAACAGATCTCCACAGGAATATATTTGAACTATGTTCTCATTGGATGTTTCCTGGTTAAGTTATTAAAATGATAAAAAAGAGATTAGAATAAGGAAGTTATTTTTCAGCTGCATAGAGGACTTTTTTTTTTTTTTGCTTTTGTTTTTTGAGTTGGGTCTCATTCTGTTGCCCAGGCTGGCATGATGTGGCATGATCACGGTTCATGGCAGCCTCAATCTCCTGGGCTCAGGTGGTCCCTCCACCTCAGCATCCTGAGTAGCTGAAACTACAAGTATGTAGCGGCACTCCTGGCTAATTTTTTGAATTTTTGTATACACAAGGTTTTACTGTGTTGCCCAAGCTGGCCTCAAACTCCTGGTCTCAAGCAGTCCACCCATCTCAGCCTCCCAAAGTGCTGGGATTACAGGCATGAGCCACCATGCCCAGCCAAGTTTTAAAATTCGCCTCCCTCCCCCTTTTTTTTTAAAGTCAGGGTCTCGCTCTGTCACCCAAGCTGGACTGCCGTGCAGTGGCATGGATCACAGCAGCTTCAACCTCCTGGGTGATACTTCCACCTCTGCCTCCTGAGTAGTAGGGACTACAGGTACATGCCACTATGCACAGTTAATTAAAAAAAATTTTTTTTGTAGAGATGTGGTGAAGCATAACAGAAACTTGTAGACTGGCAGTTTGGGAGAGCATAGGTGGATTTCTTAGTGTTTCAAGACTCTTGAGGAGTAACCCATAGTATGATAGATCAGGACTTGATAATTGAGACTTACTCTTGTCTGATTCTTAGAAGTCTGCTTCCTAATTTGTTCTCTTTTATGCCGGCTGTAATGTAGCCATATGAATTGCTTTAACATGCTCTGTCTCATCTCATGCTCTTCCCAGTCCTGGAAAACAGAAAACAATCGTCTTTATTCACAGACCAGGAAACTGAACCCCAGAAGTTAAAAGACCTGCATGTATTATTTAAATTACACAACATCTAATGAAAGGCTGATCCAAGAGGCTATTCATGATTTTTGCTACCACAAGACATTGCCTAGGTGGAATAGCATTTATAACATCTATCTTATTGACACAACTATGAAGAATGTTATGAGAATCAGTTTGCATGATCCAAAGCATATTATGGAAATGTCACATGCTGGAGAGTTTTGATCTGGTGCCTTGGTTTGTTGACCAGAGGATGGGTAGGGAAAGGTGGTAGTACTGGTAGAAAAATACATTTGTTTCCCCTGAAAGCCTTGCTTAGGAGACCACCGGTAACTTATATTGTTTTTCTTTCAGTATCTTTTCGAAAACGGAAGAGTTGATGACATATTTTCTGATCTTTATTATGTTCGGTTCACGGAGTGGCTACATGAAGTTCTGAAGGATGTTCAGCCCCGGGTTACTCCACTTGGTAAGAACCTCTGTTGTCTTTGGATTTCTTTCTCACTTGGATTTCCAAAAGATTGACAGTTTCTGGGATTATTGTTGTTTTTTAAGACTTTATTTTTTAGAGAAATTTTAAGTTTCCAAAAATATTTATCAGGAAATACAGGAAATTCCCATATATCTCCTCACATACAGTTTCATCTATCATTGACATGTTGCATTCATGTAACACATTTGTTACAATTGATGACCTAATATTGATACATTATTAACTATAGTTCATAGTGTACATTAGGGTTCACTCATTGTGTTGTACTTTTTATGGGTTTTGATAAATGCATGATGACATATATCTTCATTATGCTGTCATACAGAATGTTTCATTGCCCTGAAAATCTTGTTCCCCACCTATTTATCTGTCCTTCCCTTCTTCCCCCTGACTCTCTGACAGCCACTGATCTTTTTATTGTCTCCATAGTTTTGGCTTTTCCAGAATGTCATATAGTTGGAATAACTTGGTATGTAGCCTTTTCAGATTGTCTTCCTTTACTTAGCAGTATGCATTTAAGGTTCCTCTGTGTCTTTTTCTTGGCTTCATCATTTTTTTTTAATCACTGAATTATATTCCATTGTTTGGTTATACCACGGTTTTTTAATCCATTCATCTATCAAAGGACTTATTATCTTGGTTGCCTCCAAGTTATGAATGAAGCAGCTACAAACATTTGTGTACAGGTTTTTGGCAAAAGAATAGATGAACAAATCAATGTAACAGGATAGAGAACTCAGAAATAGAGGCAAACAAATATATTTAGTGAAGAAAGGATAATCTTTTCAACAGGAGGTGCTGGCACAAGTGGACATTCACATACAAAAAAATGAATCTAGATACAGACTTGACACCTTCCACAAAAATAACTGAAAATGGATCTAACATACAAACCATAAAACTCTTAGACGATAACAAGAGAAAATCTAAGTGACCTTAGGTTTAGTGATGATTTTTAAGATGCATCACAAAAAGTGTAATCTATGAAATAAAAGATTGGTAAGTTGAACTCCCTAATGGTGTTGAGAAGAGAGTAAACTTAGGGAAATACAGCAGAGTGGGTAGGTGGCAGAGTTATCCCAGAGAAGTAGAGCATGCCAGAGTGTGCCTGGAATTGCTGTTAGGAGATGGACATTCCTAAAGAGGACTGTCTTCTGCTTATCCTACGTCTTGGGAATTTCAGGTATGTCTGAGCAGGAAATATTTTCCCATTGTCACTGAGCCACAAATAGCCTAAGGTAGAGAAAAACAGAGCCATAAATGCCTTGAAGAGATGAAAGTGGCCTGGGCCCAGGGGTTTGAGATCAGCCTGGGCAACTTGGTGAGACCTTGTCTCTAACACATCAAAGAATTAGCCAGGCGTGGTGGTACACACCTGTAGTTCCAGTTACTTGGAAGGCTGACGTGGAAGGATCGCCAGAACCCTGCAGGTCGACACTGTGGTAGCCATGAGCATGCCACTGCACTCCAGCTTGGGCAACAGATTGAGACTCTGACTCAAAAGGAAAAAAAAAAAGAGATGAAAGTGCATTAGTGTAGTTAGGTGGTCAGCGTTGCCAAGAACTGACAAAAAGAGAGTATTGGGCGGAATGTTCCTTCTTCTATTTCCAGGAAATAAGCACCCCCACTGCCTGCCTGGAGAATCCTGAAACTCTACAGGAGAATATTGGTGTCTGCTGCTGTCTCACCATACCCCCAGTATATAAACACTTTCACATTGACTGAATTGAGTACATGAAGGATGCTTGGTATCAAACCAAGTGTCATCTTCTTTTGGTGTAGACCTGACCAGGGTTCTTATTCAAACAAGTGACAATTACCCCTGCCTAGCTCTCGGTTTATTTATGAACCAGGGTTTTACAATAACACCTGCTGTGGGTGGAAACGTGTAATAGTTCACATATTGGCCGGGTACACCTGTAATCCCAGCTACTCAGAAGGCAGAGGGAAGAGAATCACATGAGGCCAGAAGTTCAAGTCCGTCCTGGGCAACGTGAGACCTCATCTCTAAAAATAAATTTTATGAAGTTAGGTAGGGCCAGGCTGAGTGGCTTAGCCTGTAACCCTGCGCTTTGGGAGGCTGAGGTTAGTGGATTGCCTGAGCCCGCGGGTTCAAGACCCACCTGGGCAACTTGGTGAGAACTCTTCTCTACAATAAATCAAAAAATTAGCCGGGTGGGGTAGCGTGCGCCTGTAGTTCCAGCTACTTGGAAGGCTGAGGTAGAAGGATCACCGGAGCCCAGCAGGTCGAGGCTGTGGTGGCTGGGAGTGGCCACTACACTCTAGTCTGGGCGACAGAGTGAGACTTCAACTCAAAAAAAGAAAAAAAGGAATAAAAAAGAAGAAGAAGTTAGGTAGGTGTGGGCAACCCCCTTGGGCCCCCTCCCACTGTGGAAACTTTTCTGTTATCTCAATAAATCTTGTTTATTACCTGAGCCTGTGGGTTCGAGACCCGCCTGGACTTCTTGGTGAGACCTCATCTCTACAATAAAATAAGAAATTAGCTAGGCATGGTAGCGCGTGCCTGTAGTTCCAGCTACTTGGAAGGCTGAGGCGGAAGGATCGCCGGAGCCCAGCAGGTCGAGGCTGCGGTGGCCAGGAGCGGCCACTGCACTCCAGTCTGGGTGACAGAGTGAGACTCCAACTCAAAAAAACTAAATAAATAAAAATAAACAAATAAATCCTGCTTTCTCACTTAAAAAAAAAAAAAGTTAGCTATGTGTGGTGGCACATGCTTGTACTCCCAGCTACTTGGGAGGCTAAGGTAGGAGGATCACTTGAGCCCAGAAACTCGAGGCTACAGTGAGCTATGATCATGCCACTGCACTCTACACTAAGTGACACAGTGAGATCTCATCTCTTAAAAAACACACACACAAATAACAGTCTTCCCTTTATCCAGAGAAGAGATGAGAATGGGCTTGCTTTCTGGAACTGGTAGACTTGAAAGAAGGTTTGATAAAGGCACACAGAGGCATGCATACCAGTTCTTTGGCCTCTGGACACCTTTGAAAGTATGATGCAGGCTCTGTGCCCTCTCAGAGAAGTATGCGTATATACAGAGTTTGGTTTATAGTTTTTAGGTATTTCATTCTCCTTAAGGGTAGTCATTTAGCCCTGTATTAGTCTTGAATTAGAGGAAGACTTTGTTAAGTAACAACAATCATATGATACAGTGGTTCTCAAAGTGCAGAGCAGCAGCTACAGCATTACCTTGGAATTTGTTAGAAATGCTCATTATCAGCTGGGCTCGGTGGCTCAGCCTGTAATCCCGCGCCTTTGGGAGGCTGAGGTGAGTGGATTGCCTGAGCCCGCGGGTTCGAGATCCACCTGGGCAACTTGGCGAGACCTCATCTCTACAATAAAATAAAAAATTAGCTGGGTGTTGTAGCGCACGCCTGTAGTTCCAGCTACTTGGAAGGCTGAGGCGGAAGGATTGCTAGAGCCCAGCAGGTCTAGGCTGCGGTGGCCAGGAGCGGCCACTGCACTTCAGTCTGGGTGACAGAATGAGACTCCA
>NW_007253981.1:175814-198679 GCF_000164805.1 Carlito syrichta
CAGCAGCATAGGGACTATCGTGAGAAAAACAAGGAGTACTACCATCTTGCAAAGGAGGTATACTCAGTCTGGCGTAGCAAGGTAGGGGAGACATACTGAAGATGAGACTCATGGACAAGTATGAATGAATGCCCACGCATGGCTTGAGGTATGAAAGTATCAGCGTGCCCACTGCAGTCCAGTCTGGGGGTCAGAGTGAGACTCTAACTCAAAAAAAAAAAAAAAAAAAAAGAAAACTATCCAGGAGGATTTCTGAATTCCTCTGACACATACTTGAGAAGCATTGAGCTACTAAACGCCCCAGCCCTACTTGGTTGCATTTTGCATGGTGACCAGCCTTGCCAGACCCCTACTATGTGCCTTCTCCACTGGACATTGTTCTTGGGTATGGGCCTGCCAAGATCCTGGGCGTGTGGGCAGTGGTTCCTCTGATGCACCGATGAGCACAGGGTAAGTCATGGTATCCTCCCGGCACCCCTCCCTCTGCTTTACTTTCACTTGCGGTCCAGGTACTTCCTGTTGAAGACAGTGGACCAGCACATGAAGCTGGCCTTCTCCAAGGTCTTGCGACAAACAAAGAAGAACCCCTCTAATCCCAAGGATAAAAGCACGAGTATCCGGTACCTGAAGGCCCTTGGGATTCACCAGACTGGCCAGAAAGGTAGGGGAAAAAGACGGGGATAGCAAAAATGGGTGCTCCTTGTCCTGCCCTGCCCTTTTGCCTTCACTGCTAGTGGTGAATGTGAGGGCTGGGTTTTGCTGGATAGAAATTCTCCACTTCTCTCCAGCCAGAAAGTTCAAACTTTCCTCCTCAATGCAAAAAAGACCCAGGAGAAGATAGCTGCTTCTTCCCTTCATAGTCACTACCTATACTGCATACCTTCCCTCCCCTTACCCAAGATATCTTAGTTGGGATGGCTGAAAGTCTAAGGTTCCTGATCTGGGCCTGAGCTAAGACAGTCTGATGCCAGGTCTGTGGTGGTGGGGGGGTGTTTTACAGTTACTGATGACATGTATGCAGAACAGACAGAAAATCCAGAGAACCCACTGAGGTGTCCCATCAAGCTCTACGATTTCTACCTCTTCAAATGGTGAGGAGGCTTTATTCTGACTAGCTAATTTTAACTGTGTGTGTGTGTGTGTGTGTGTGTGTGTGTGTGTGTGTACATGTGCATGCTCACTTCTTTGCATATATTACCATGAGAGAAGCATTCTCTAGTCCCAAAGTGAGTAAAAACACTTCCAAAAAACTAAATATAAAAGCAGCCTTAGCCGGGAGTGGTGGCTTACACCTGTAATACCAACACTTTGGGAGGCAGAGGTGAGAGGATTTCCTGAGCCCACAGGTTCAAGACCAGCCTGGGCAACATAGTGAGACCTCGTCTCTACAATAAATCAAAAAATTTTAAAAAGCAGCCTTGCTGACTTTCCTGAAGTATAAAATATGTGTAGTGCTGATACAAATAGGGTCACAGTTCATGGAAAGGGTATGAAGGTACCAATAAGCCATCTTCATCTCATATTGACCATGGCCCTGCATGACCTTGACCTTTTGTTATTGCTACTGTCCATCTGTAGTGGACTCCTCTCAACTTTTGTTCTCTTTTGCTCCTTAAGTGATTTCTCATTGTTCTACAGGTTAATCCTTATATGGTGGACAAGGCCTCTCATGCACTTCCTCTTGCTAACTTCATGTCAGTGGAACTATTGATTCCCTAGCCACACTAGCTCTTTTCCACTCAGAAGCGCCATACTGTTCTTCTTAAATACAGGCTTATCAGGGAAGCAATTCCAGATTCCTCACCTGTTCCCTCTGACTGTTTCCTCTATAGCACTTAACCAACTGTCTGTCCTTTTGTGTATTTCTGTAAGTTCTGTGAGGTAGGAACTATTTTCCTGCTCATTTCTTTAACACCAAGACCCACCCAGTACTAACTTTGCACACAGTAGCCCTTCAGTAAATCTTGAATGGAGTCGGGCTCAGTGGCTCAGCCTGTAATCCCGCGCCTTGGGAGGCTGAGGTGAGTGGATTGCCTGAGTCCGCGGGTTCGAGACCCACCTGGGCAGCGAGACCTCATCTCTACAATAAATCAAAAAATTAGCTGGACGTGGTAGCGCGCGCCTGTAGTTCCAGCTACTTGGAAGGCTGAGGCGGAAGGATCGCCGAAGCCCACCAGGTCGAGGCTGCGGTGGCCGGGAGCGGCCAATGCACTCCAGTCTGGGCGACAGTGTGAGACTGCAACTCAAAACAAAAAGACAAAAAAAAAAAAAATCTTGAATGAATGGATGAATAACTGTTTGAGGATGGAGGGGTATAAATAGTACTTAATAGAGGTAATACACAGTTGGGGATGGGGTAAAGCCCTCAGCATCATGACCATTATTATTGGGTAGAGAAAACCCTATCGGCTAGGCTCGGTGGCTCAGCCTGGACAACTTGGCGACACCTCATCTCTACAATAAATCAAAAATTAGCCGGATGTGGCAGCACGTGCCTGTAGTACCAGCTACTTGGAAGGCTGAGGCAGAAGGATTGCAGCAGGTTGGTGCTGGAGTAGCTGTGAGTGTGCCACTGCAGGCCAGCCTGGGAGACAGAGTGAGACTCCAAATCAAAAACAAAACAAAAGAAAAAACCCTATGAGCAAAGACTTGGGGATAAACCTTCTGGCAGTGAAGTTGGGTCCAAGTAGCATATGGATGGACTCAAGGTAAATGAGCCTGGTGAGCCCTAGGTAGGTGCAGTCAGTGATGGATCACAGCTGGCACATCGGAAGGAGGGACAGAAGGGAAGCAACCTGTCGTATTTGCAGGGAGGACCAGGAAGTGGTGTGATGTGGCTACATGTAATTCAGCAGCTGTGTCATTATACCTTCATACCTTACCAACTTCTGCAGACTGGATCTTTCTATGGGAGGTTCATGGTGGGAGGGTTGCAGTTATAGTGATGCTAACCAACTTTTGCCAACATATTCTTCAGTCCCCAGAGTGTGAAAGGCCGGAATGACACCTTTTACCTGACACCTGAGCCAGTAGTGGCCCCCAACAGTCCAATCTGGTACTCAGTCCAGCCTATCAGCAGAGAGCAGATGGGACAAATGCTGACCCGGATCCTGGTGATAAGAGAAATTCAGGAGGCCATCGCAGTGGCCAATGCAAGCACCATGCACTGAAATGCCTTGGACGTGGTGCAAGAGAAACCAGCCAGGAAAAACCGGACAGACTTTCACACTAATGAAGAGGCCTCCGTTTTTTTTTTCTTTTCTTTTCTTTTCCTTTTTAATTGGTGTAGTTATGAAGCCTTTCAGGCTGCTTCTGTTTAAAATGTAAAAGAAAACTTTGCCCCCTTTGCATCTTCATAAACCTGCTGCGGCAGACTCCTCAGCCGATGGGGGCTCTGGGTTTCCTGAGAGCCAGATGACCTTGAAGGTGGCTGGCTGACTTTTTCTTTTTTGTCTGGGGTAAGGGGTTGGACTGTTTGGAGAAATGTGGCCCCTTCCCTTCCTCAAGAGAGATGGAATTAATGGTGGATGGACCCTGCAGGGAATCTTCCCAGCTGGCATCCACTGGGCTGGCTAATTTCACTCACCACAGGGAAACCATGTTCTTTTCTTTCTTCATGCTCAGACATAAACTTAGCATCTTAATGGAAGATAAATGAGGGGTACTTCAATTATGATTTATTAAAGACAATTTCTATTGCACCCTCCTCTATGACAAGTGACATTTTAGATGTTAAAGTAAAAACTTTACCATGCCTTTTTTTTTTTTTTTTTTGGCCTAACATTGAGGCCTTAAAACCTGAGGCTCCTGTGCCTGATGGAATTCTTGTAACATACACTTGTGTATCATATAAAGATACCACTCTGTTTCTCTTATGTATTCTTACTCTAGCTGTTTATTAAGAATGACAAGCACGTCTTTTCAACATGTTAGTGAACAACGTCTCTTTATTTGGGGAAAAACCTGGTGGGACAGTGGAAGCAAACAAAGCCTTGCATGTTCATCGAACTGGCAAAGATCTTGCGGGGAGGAGGGTGGGATAGGAAACAACCCAACTCTCCAGTGACACCCCCAGTGCTTGTTATGGGCATGCGCCGCTTCCTCTTAGCCAGCCCCTCCCCTGCTGCAGCGTCTTAGTGGGTTCCGCCCGCTCGCAGGACGCCCTGACGTCAGCGACGCACGCGGCGCAGTGACGAAATCGGCTGGTTTATATTGGCGCGGCCCAGACTGCTGAGGTCTCTGCGGCGCGGTCCTCGGAGACACGCGGCGGTCCTGTGTGTTGCCCATGGCCGACTACCTGATTAGTGGAGGCACGTCCTATGTGCCGGACGACGGACTCACAGCACAGCAGCTCTTCAACTGCGGGGATGGCCTAACCTACAAGTGCGGGCCTATGGGACTCACCTGGGCAAGGAGGGGCGGCAGGCTGGGTGAAAGCCTGATGGGTGTCTCCGTAGAGCTCACTTGGGTGCAGGCGTGAGAGTCAGGTTCCGGGGATTACCCCCTCCTCCCATCTCCGGGGCTCATTTGGACATATCTGGTGTGGGAGTTTGGGTGGAGGGAGGTATCCTAACAGTGTTTGGGATTTCAGGCTAGAGACTCCGTTTCTCTGGACACATGAAATTGTCAGGGTGCCAGGAGCACTGATGACAGCTCGGTGGCAGAAAAGGTCCCCTGCCCCCATCTCCACTTTGTGTTCTGCCTTGCCCGTGATACAAGGGGTCAGTCAGTGCTACTCTTTGCTCGGATGACTTTAGGGATGTTCTATGGGGATGGAGTCTCATGCTGCCATAAAGCCTACTCCCAATTCACTCCCCCGCAGCGATTTTCTCATTCTCCCTGGGTACATCGACTTCACTGCAGATCAGGTGGTGAGTATGATCAGGTATTGGGTCCTGAACATGAAGGTGGGCTAAGGTGCTGCGGTTGCCTGGTCTCTGGACTGTCTCACCAGATTAGGCTTAAGGGTGGATTTTATAGAATAGTTTTATCGGCCATACAGCATGCCTGTTTTGTGAGGGACCCAGTACCACCCTGGGGTATGAAATGCTTTCCCACAGTGGTAGACCTTTGTTTCCTCAGGACCTGACCTCGGCTTTGACCAAAAAGATCACTCTGAAGACCCCGCTGGTTTCCTCCCCCATGGACACAGTCACAGAGGCTGGGATGGCCATAGCAATGGCGGTGAGCTCCAAGAAGTGGGGGGGGGGGGGAGCAGGTATTCCATCTCTCTTCCCAAGACATGTAGTCTTGCCTCTGTCACTTATTCCTTCTCCTCAATGTACCCTGTAGCTCACAGGAGGTATTGGCTTCATCCACCACAACTGTACACCTGAATTCCAGGCCAATGAAGTTCGGAAAGTGAAGGTCAGAAGGGCAATGATTGTGGCCAAGAGCTCCTGGGAATTGCTCTAAGGTGGGGTGGGGGGTTGTTCTGCTAATTTAGGATCTTTTCTTCCCACTGAGATTTATTATTGAGAAGAACCCGAGACCCCATTATTTAAGGCAGAAGAGCACCAGGTGGACAGTGTCTTCAGCTCACCCATGTTTCTTAGAGGTGTTTGTGTGATTTCATCCTGTGTCACTGACAAAAGGGAAGTTAGGCACAGATACCATGCTTCAGACTAAGAACCTTATGAAAGTGGTTCAGAAATGCACTGCCCTTTCTCTCCATCCCTTCCAGAAATACGAGCAGGGATTCATCACAGACCCTGTGGTTCTCAGCCCCAAGGATCGTGTGCGGGATGTTTTTGAGGCCAAGGCCCGACATGGTTTCTGTGGTATCCCAATCACAGACACAGGCCGGATGGGTAGCCGCTTGGTGGGCATCATCTCCTCAAGAGACATTGATTTTCTCAAGGAGGAGGAGCATGACTGTTTCTTGGAAGAGGTGGGTACCACTAGCAGAGTACAGCCAAGCTCTGGCAGCCCAAGCTAACGAGGCTTCTCTTACCCGTATGACATCTCTGAGTGCCTCTCCGTTAGGTTCCTGCTTCATCTCCCCACCCGAGGCTCTCAAAACTGTACAGATGCTTGTTAGTATTCATGCTTTGTTCTTTGCCACCCCTAGGGTCAGGACAGTGCTCAAGGATCAATGTCAGCCCTCATAATTATCTTGTCATTACTCCTGTGTGGTCGTCCTTTTTCCACAGAGTCAGAGGCAGACACTATGCCATAATGTCCTTTCCAGTCAACTCTCCCTCTTACTGCTGTATTCCTATAAAAACTAGAGTTCTTTCAAGGAAAAGTGGTTTGGGTGCAGGTGTGTGATCATGGTGATCTTATGAACACCCCTGAGTTAGGGCAGAGTCTTCGGGGAAGTCTGTTCTATGGCCTCTCCTCACAACTCCCCTCCCTCCTAGATCATGACAAAGAGGGAGGATTTGGTGGTAGCTCCTGCAGGCATCACACTGAAGGAAGCAAACGAAATTCTGCAGCGCAGCAAGAAGGGTAAGTCCTAGAAGTGGGAAGGAGCCAGGAGCTGATGCTCAGTGTTCTGATTCATGCCTTTCCCTGACCTCAGGAAAGTTGCCCATTGTAAATGAAGACGACGAGCTGGTAGCCATCATTGCCCGGACAGACTTGAAAAAGAACCGGGATTACCCACTGGCCTCTAAAGATGCCAAGAAACAGCTGCTGTGTGGGGCAGCCATTGGGACTCATGAGGATGACAAGTACAGACTAGACTTGCTTGCCCAGGCTGGTGTGGATGTAGTGGTTTTGGTGAGCTGTTACAAAAGCAGGGTGGGGCAGTAGGGGCAGTTGCTGTATCACAGTCTGACTGGAAATTATTTCCTGTCCCAGGATTCTTCCCAGGGAAACTCCATCTTCCAGATCAATATGATCAAGTACATCAAAGAGAAATACCCTAGTCTCCAAGTCATTGGAGGCAATGGTAAAGCAAGATTGGACATTCAAGCACGTACTGTGGGAGTAGGGAACCTGGGCTCCCCCTGGACCTTCACATGAGCCTTTATTCTTCACTGTAGTGGTCACTGCTGCTCAGGCCAAGAACCTCATTGATGCCGGTGTGGATGCCCTGCGTGTGGGCATGGGGAGTGGCTCCATCTGCATCACCCAGGAAGGTAAGAATATGCTTTGGCAGGGCCCACAGAGATCCTGGCTTCAGGCCTCATATGCCATGGAGGCTAAGCATCCTTATGGGAGCAACTGAGTCCTCCAGTAGGGGCAACCTGGGACCAAATTGGCCTCTTGGATGGGTGACATGGCTGGAAGCAAGACGAGTTCTTGTCATCCCTCACCTGCCACTCCCTTGCCTAGCCTGGCCTCCCTGCTCCTGCTCTGCGCCCTCTCTAAACTCTGGTCTGTTTGTTTTATTTAGCGGCTCCCAAGATCCCTCCAGACATAAAGTCCCACAGCCCCAAATGCCCTTCTACTGTCACGGGCTGCTATAGTAAGTCCAGCCCGGCCCACTGGCCCGGCCCAGCTGCCCACTGCCCGGCTGCTTGGTTGACTGTAGCTGTAGCTCCCGGGGTTTGTGGTGCTGATGGGTGGGCAGGGCAAACTGATGTACAGACCATGGTTTTGGGGCTGCTCAAAAACACAGCTCCCTCTTCCTCCTGGGGCGCTGACAGGGCAGGACCTCCTTCCACAGGCAGGCCCTGCCCTGCACATCTTCTGCAGTAGCCATGGCTCAAGGACCAACTCTGGAGCCTGCTGTCCCTTCCATGTGACCACTGGCCTGATCTTGCCTGAACTGCTCACCAATGCAGGGAGGAAGGGCAGGGCCCTGACTCAAGTGCCTCTGGGTACTAACTGCACGGTGACTCCTGCCTCATCTGGTACCAGCTGGGTGGGGGCTTTCCCAGCTGCTAAAACTGCATGTGCCTGAGGCTGCCCTGGGCACTGCACACATGCACGTGCACACACGGGGACAAGTGGAGGCCAGCACAGCTGGCTGTAGTGTTCAAGGCAGATGGGCCAGCAGCCATCCCAGACATCTCTTTCTCAGCCAAGCTGCAGTCCTGGTGGAAGTGCAGCCAAGAGCCCTCAGGTGCTGAGGCCACAGGACCCGTTGCCTGTCCCCACTAACCCTCCTACCCATCTTCATCTCAACAGTGCTGGCCTGTGGACGGCCCCAAGCAACAGCAGTATACAAGGTGTCAGAGTATGCAAGACGCTTCGGTGTTCCTGTCATTGCTGATGGAGGAATCCAAAATGTGGGCCACATTGCCAAAGCCTTGGCCCTTGGAGCCTCCACAGGTGAGGCCCAGTACTCCTAGAGGCTTCTGGAACCCTTCTCCAGTGCTGCTCCAGCTCTGCCCCAAACATTCTGTCTGTCTGCAGTCATGATGGGCTCCCTCCTGGCTGCCACCACTGAGGCCCCTGGTGAGTACTTCTTCTCTGACGGGATCCGGCTAAAGAAATATCGTGGTATGGGTTCTCTTGATGCCATGGATAAGCACCTCAGTAGCCAGAACCGATATTTCAGGTAAGACAAGCAGGCCAGTTTCCCTACCCTACCCCTGCACTGACAGTCTCATGTCTGATTTGGCTTTGCCTGTATCTCTGTCTCTCCCTGCAGTGAAGCTGACAAAATCAAAGTGGCTCAGGGTGTGTCTGGGGCTGTGCAGGACAAAGGATCCATCCACAAATTTGTTCCCTACCTGATTGCCGGCATCCAACACTCCTGCCAGGACATTGGTGCCAAGAGCTTGACCCAAGTCCGGTGAGCTTGAGGAGCTGGGACATGGGTAGAGGGGCTGGTCTAGGGCCAGCTGCCCACATTTGACATTTGCCTCTCTTCAGAGCCATGATGTACTCTGGGGAGCTTAAGTTTGAGAAAAGAACATCATCAGCTCAGGTGGAAGGTGGCGTCCACAGTCTCCATTCGTAAGTCACCCTGCCCTTGGCGAAGGCCTCTGCCATGCTCCATGCCTCCTTCCTCCTGCCCTCACCTCACAGGTGGTCCTTATGGTCCTTATGCCTGCAGGTATGAGAAGCGGCTTTTCTGAAAAGGGATCCAGCACACCCCCTCAGCTTTTTTCAATAAAAGTTAAGAAAAAATTATGCCTGATCTTTGAGGTCAATAGGCAGGTTGGGCTCTACATATATATTTTCTCTAACTAGAATCTCTACGTGGTCTTGTGGGGAAAGCCACTGAAGTACCCTCCAGTCTGCATGTAAGCAAGTAGCCGGATCTGGAACAGATAGATACACTACTTCCTAAGTAGTCTTGATAAAAAAAAGTGACCTCTTGTTTTCTTCGCATATCCCACCAAAAGCCTAGCAACACACCTGATACAAAATCAGAGAAGTGTATAAATTATTAATATGTTGGTTAGCAAGACAAATGTTAAGGTGCCAAAGGGGAGAGGATAGTGAAAACACTGGGAATCCCTACATTTCTCAAACTTGCCAGGGTCCTTATGGAATAAAGTCAGTTCCTGATGGTTTATTCTGTAGCTTGGCCTAGAGATGTGAGTGAAGTCCTTCCGGTTGGAGGGATGAGAGCAGCTCCAGTCACTCGGCCTTCATGACACAGGAAATTGAAGGTGGCACAGGCATTGGGCTGCAAAAAAAAAAGACCAGCATCAGCCTGTCTAGGATAGGCCTGAGCTCCCCACAGCACTCCCACATCCTGGGACTTACCGTGTCCTGCACTTCCACAGCAACACCCCGCTGCCTCATGGCTCGCAGCACCTGAGGCTGCAGCTGCTCAGTCCGGTCACCAGTGCCCACAACAACAATCTCTAGGGAAGGGAGGGCGTTGCTAGTCTACAACCAGCGCTGTTTTGAAGTTGGGTTAGGTGTGGCCTTCTGGGACTCAGCACCTCAGCCCGCCCTTCCCCTTCCCCTCATACCTATCCGGGGCTCCAGCATCCAAAAAAGGGAAAAGCTCTCTTCAGTGATGTCCTGGTGGGATCCTACCTGTATAAGGGAGGAGGCACATTCAACTCCACAAACATTCACACAGCCACTCCCTCCAGTTCTACTACCAGGAAACGCAAAACCCAAATTTGGCAGGGACAAAAATAGGGAGACGGCCTGTGACTCTGGGTCTGTTTCCTCATTGCGAGTCAAGGCTTACGTTCCACTGCACCACAGAGTACGGGAGCAGTGCGCAGGGCCCGAACACGCGGTTTCCGTTGACCGTGAAGCCGTGGCTGTTGTAGCTGTTGATGTACATGGTCTGAGGAGACTCGCGTTGCAGCAGAGAGATCTGCGTCCGCTGATATAACTCGTCATCCGCCGGCGAGAGCCGATGCCCACGCCGTGGGGCCCTGCGGAATGGAAGGATTAGAGGGTAGGGAGCCCAAAGATGCAGGACTGGGGATTACTGGCCCTGGGGGACAGGATGGTCAGGGGCGCAAGCTCTGGCTCACCACGTAAACTCAACAGGCAGACGGCGCAGCGTGGGTCTCCCTTGGTACAGGCAGCGAAGCGCGAGAGCGGCGGCCATGACTGACCAGAGTCTCTCAATGCCGTCTCCGGCACTGGTCGTCACGTGATTAGTGGAGGTTTGGCAGAGCCAGTGGGGCTACAGCGCCCCCTGTGACCAGGAGGGCACCATGCAGCTTGGTCGGCACAGCGAGCTAGTGACATCTGTTCCGGGAGGGCGAACCAGCCCCCCGCACGGCTCCGATAAGAGCACCTGCCGCCGGCCCCAGGCCTCTGCCGACCATCCCGGGGGAGTGGGACACCTGGTAGCGTGGTCGCCCCCAAGGCGTTGGCTTGGCCGCAGCCAGGGCCTGACTCCTGGGCTCTCAGTCATTAAGCAGAGCTCCCGGGACGCGGGGCGGGGCGGTTGCCCACCTGGTCGTGTCCCGCACACCTGGCCAGGGTATGATGCCAACCTCCAAACCCCTAATCACAGGCTTTGGGGCTTCACCCCGTGGGCAGGGCGGGCGGCTCAAGTTTCTCAGGCTCGACGCTGTATCACACCCACCCCTAACCGTCATCCGTGCGACCGTTGGTCGCGTCGCCGCGCGCAGAGGGAGGCGTGGCCGAGCATAGATTGGCTTCTCGGAAGAGCGAGGGGGCGTGGCCAGGTGGTTTCGCCTTAAAAATGGCTCCAAGTCTGCGGGTAGGCAGAGCAGGCGGAAGGGCGCGCTAGGGTTGTGTTTATGTGGCTGTTTGAGTGAGACCGAGCGGGCCGAACCGGACCAGATTAGAGCTAGACAGCGTCTGGAGCATCACCTTGTCCTCGCGCACTCTGCTCGCGTCCTGGGAGTCACCTGTCCCCCGTCTTGAGCCAAGTCAAGGGCCTACTGGCACAAGAGTCGCTGGCGCCCGCGCGGGATTTGGGCATCTCGGCAAGCCGGCTCCGTCGTGGCCTCGGGGGAACATTGTCGCGTTCGCTACCCGCGGGGCCGGGCGAGCGGGAGGCTCTGCACAGTGGGGGACTGGCAGTGGGTCTCCTAGGGCCGGTCGCCATGGGCTTCTGGGGAATCCTGCCGCTGCTGTATGGGCCCATTCAGCTTCTAGTGCTCCGGGCGCTGGCAGCGTCACCGGACAAAGGGCCCCGAGCGCGGGGGTGTCCCCGAGGCGGACGCGCGGGTTTACTTCCTCTCCGGCCCCGCGGGCGCGCCTCCCTCTGGGCGGATTCTGAAGCCCGCCTCGCCACCGTGACTGCACCAGTGGCCCTGGCTGCGTGGGACAGACAGGGCTAATCCTGCCCCGCGAATCTAATCCGGATCGGGACCCGGTCCCAGGGGAGGCCCCCACCTCCCCTTCTATTGTTCTAGTGTCCAGGTGAGCGTCTCGTTCCCACTAGACTCGGTTTTACATCCTACTCCCGGATCCACCTCCTGGACGGGGGATGGGCGGATTCTGGTCTGGCCCTAGGGCAGTGACCTGGGGGCAGGAGCCCCCTTTCAACGGCGGGACAGCGGGCAACGGAATCCCAAAAGCAGCTGTTGTCTCCAGAGCATTCCAGCTGCGCTTGGATTTCGTTCCCTGCTCTCCTGCCTGAGCAGCGCCCTGGCCCAGATGCGGTGGCCCCTGACCGACAGTCATACTTTACTGAGCCGCTCTGGTCTCAGTTCCTCTCTCAGGTGTACCCTCGGGTTGCAGGCGATGGGCGTAGACATCGGAGAGCCGAGGCTAGTGGCCATCTCTGGAACCCCCGGGGAGTATTGGCGAAGGAGGGTGGATGTAGGACTTCAGGGTAGGGCTGCGATGGTGGTGAGTCCCCCAGGGCCGCCCCAACCCGCAGCTTGCTAAAGATAGCCCTTCACTTCCTGGGGGAAAACCACCCCAACCGTCTTCGTGGACGAGAGTCGCTTAAGTCCCCAGCTTGGCCGCGGGCCCCCAACCCTGCTAGTTAGCAGCTGTCTCCGTTTATGCACCTTCGGCATGGAAAGCGCTTTGGAATGACACGATCACTCCCGTTGAGTGGGCACCCAAGGAGCCATCGGGAATGTCGTGTCCGCCCAGTGCTCTTTCGACGCCTCACAGCAGGGCCTCACAACCCTGGCCCGAAAAGGGGCTTTGCCAAGCTTTTCCTACACCTGGGTTTCCCTCCTTTTCCAAGTTCTGGGCACAGAGATCACAGAGTTCCACCTCCCGAAATGTTGCTTCCAGCGCTCTGTGCTAAGTCGGGTTAGGTCTCTATTAAAAGGGATCCGGGGGTTATGTTACATTGAAATGAAAACATTTGGGAACTCTCGTGGGACAGAAAAAGAGCTTTCCCACTGATAGAGGAGTAGGATGCTCCAAATGAGGTCTGTTTAGCTGCTTCTCATGGTCACACTATTGGCCCATAATGGCTGTTGCTTAAAACAGGAAGCATGAGGATCGTTGTTAAGGTATACTGGGTTAAAGGAGAGCACATTAAAAGCTGCTAATTCTGAAAACCATCCTGATGGTTCTAATTCCTCAGGTATCCAAGAGAAGAAAACCGGCAATTTTATCAGAGTGTGCATTTATTGGGATTAAAAGAACATCCATAACTCAAACGAGGAAGTGCATGCAAATAATCTGAAACCGTGGAAACATTCTTTTAAAAATGAAATGTAAATAGGTCATGAAAGTGGCCTTAATGTTGCTGCCTTATTCCAGTGACAACTTATTTCGAACTTTTGATGTTTTAATCGTGTAAAGTTGGGGAAATAAGCCGGGCTCAGTGGCTCAGCCTGTAATCCCGCGCCTTTGGGAGGCTGAGGTGAGTGGATTGCCTGAGCCCGCGGGTTCGAGACCCGCCTGGGCAGCGAGACCTTATCTCTACAATAAATCAAAAAATCAACCGGGCGTGGTAGCGCGTGCCTGTAGTTCCAGCTACTTGGAAGGCTGAGGCGGAAGGATCGCCGGAGCCCAGCAGGTCGAGGCTGCGGTGGCCGGGAGCGGCCACTGCACTCCAGTCTGGGCGACAGAGTGAGACTCCAACTCAGAAAAAAAACAAACAAAAATAATAAAGTTGGGGAAATTAAACATCACACAAACACAAAGATGTGAGACTTCGATGAAAAGAGAAGGTACCCTGTCTGAGCTCCTACTCGGTCGCGAGGATCCTTTCCCTAGGTTAATGCCTGGCGACAGGAGAGAACCCTGGGCACGGGGAGGGCCCCGAGATTTCTGACCCGAAACTTGCGGTGCAGATGGGCCGCGTGGAAGTGGCGCAGCAGACACCGCTCCCTCGGGCGCACCTGTCCACTAAGGAGGACGGCCGCCGGATCCCCGCCTCCTTCGGGCGGCCCTTCCGGAAGTTCCACCTCCCGAGATGTTGCTTCCGGTTCCACTCACTCCTTCCGATCGTCATGGCGACAGAGCGTCTTGGGGTGGAGGAGACGCTGGGGGCCCTTAATGCAGCCCTGGGGCCCGGTGGCCGGGTGTGGATCAAGGAGACGCGCGCGCGCCACCTGCGCGCCCGAGACTTCCTGGCGCCGCGACGTGCGCTGCAGGCGCGCTTCGAGGACGGACAGGTGGGCGCGAGCCGGGCAGGGTCGCGCGGCCAAAAGTAGCAGCGAGCGCTGCGGCCGGCTCACAAGCCCGTCCCCCGGCAGGTGCCGGAGAATGTGTTCCGTGCCGTCGCTTGCCTGCAGGGCCCCGGCGTGGCCCCGGTGCTGCGCTGCGCGCCGACCCCCGCAGGGCTGTCGCTCCAGTTGCAGCGGCCCGCCGTCTTCGAGCGCGTGCTCGGCGCCGTGGCCGCCTATGCCGCGCCCGCCTCGCCTGCCTTGCCTGGCCCACGCGTTCTGCTGCACTGCCCGGCGCTGCGCGGCTCCCCCAGCGAACTCCGCCTGAGCCAGCTGCGTACAGTGCTCGTGGCGGATCACCTGGCGCGAGCTCTGCGCACTCATGGGTGAGCGGGGCCAGAATGGAGAAGGTGGGAACCACTGGGGATCTAGAGAGCCGCACCGCCCTTGGTGACAGCCGCTGCGGGCGGGGTGGTGGTGGGAGGCTGGACCAGGTGCGTAGGCTGAGGGGGCCGCTCTCCCCTCTCAGAGCGTGTGTGCGTCTATTGCCCGCTGTGCGGGATCCACACATGCTGAACTTCCTGAAGCAACTGCGGGTGGACTGGCCCGCTGCCTCAGAGAGAATCTCCACGGAAATTCTGAGGAGCCGCGCGCTTGCACAGCTTACCTCTGCTCACAATGGGGGTACACTGACCCCCGGCGTCCTGGGCAGTCTGTGTCTGAAGGAGCTGGTCAAAGAACAGGGCCGCGCAGCTGGCTATGACCCCAACGTGGACAACTGTCTGGGTAGGTCTTGGAACTGAGCAGAGCCAGAAGAGGTGAGTGGTACCTCTGCACTCCTGGCCAGCTGCAGCACCTGTTTTCTTTGCAGTGACTGAGGATCTCCTCTCTGTGTTGGCCGAGCTGCAGGAGGCTCTGTGGCACTGGCCCAAGGACAGCTACAGAGGCCTGGTTAGTGACTCTCAAGCCACGTAGGCCTCTGGCAAACCAGGTATCCTGTATCTCTGCAGTGACTGTCTTCCTTCCTTATTAAGGCTGGAGCCCCAGATGCTGATGCAGACAGCTGCCTGGTTATACATGTGGTGAGCTGTGAGGAGGAGTTCCAGCAACAAAAGTTGGATCTGCTTTGGTGGAAGTTGGATGATAAGGCTCCACTCATACAGGTAGCTTAGTTATGGTGGAGCTTGCCACCACCTCAGCCCCAAACCTCAGGGGCCCTTGAAAACCCACCAAGAGGCCTGCTAGCTGACAGGTCTCGAAAGTGACACAACCTTGTGGGAGGTGCTGGACAGCAGGTACAGAGGCCCTAGAAAAGCTGTGGTCTGAAGGCACATCCATGGAAGAATAGGTTGAAGAGGTTGGACTGTAGTCTAAGGGGTTGGGCTTGAGGGAGGCACTAAACTTAGTGGTTACAGGTTGGGGAATCTGGGTGGAATAGAAACACCAGATTTGGGCTCCTTGAGGGACTTCTCGCTGGAGGGTAGCACCCACTAGGCTGAGCCCCTGCCATCTTCCTGACAGAAGCACCTGGTCTGTGGCCCAGTGAAAGTAGCTGGTACACCTGGCACTCTGATGACTGCCCCTGAGTACTATGAGTGAGTGATGCTGGAAGGCCAACCTAAGCTAGGGTAGTTGAGGTGGGGGGAATCTTTGCTGGGCCCCTGCCCATTGGCCGCCTTCTCTCACAGGTTCCGGCATGCCCAGGTATGCAAGGCCTCAGCACTGAAATATGGTGGGAATCTGGCACAAGGTACGCCTGCAAGACCCTGGCTATGCTCTGAGATTGGGACAGGTTATTTTTATTCCTGTCCCTTGTCTACAGGAACTAACTGACCACCTTTACTCTCCCAGACCCAGCCTGGACAGAGATCTTTGGGGTTCTCTCTGTGGCCACCATCAAGTTTGAGATGCTAAGCACAGCCCCACAGAGTCAGGTAAGCCTGGAAGCCTCACAGGCCCAGGGTTAGGCAGACAGTGTGGTGGCTTCCCTCTCTCTGCAGCTGTGCTCCCATTCCCCAGCTCCTCCTGGATCCGGCTGATAGCACCATCTCCACAAAGGGCACAAAAAGTGGTACCTTTGTCATGTATAATTGTGCTCGTCTTGCCACACTCTTTGAAAGTTACAAGTGCAGTATGGAAAAAGGTCTATACCCTACTTTTCCACCTGTGAGCAGTCTGGACTTCTCACTACTACATGATGAGGTGAGTGTCCCTTCTGGTAGCTGGCACAAGCGGGAAGCTTGGCATTTTTCTTCCAGCACCCTTCTCCCCCCACAGGGTGAATGGTTGCTGCTCTTCAACGGTGTCCTCCCCTTCCCAGACCTAATGAGCCAGACCGCAGTCCTGGACCACACAGCCCCAGGGCTCCACATCACTGTACACACAGAAACGGTGAGGCACAGAAAACCAGGACAGACATTCCACACTCTAATCTTTATTCTGGGATGGGGAATGACAGCAAAGAAGACAGGCCAGTGACTCGGTCTCTATCTCTAGATGTGC
Source organism: Carlito syrichta (assembly GCF_000164805.1). Lineage (NCBI taxonomy): Eukaryota > Metazoa > Chordata > Mammalia > Primates > Tarsiidae > Carlito > Carlito syrichta. Next base: position 192,191 of record NW_007253981.1, read on the forward strand.
AAGTTTCTGGTACAACTTAGCATGGATTTCAGCTCATACTACAACCGGGTACACATCCTAGGGGTAAGCACACAGCAAAACGGGGTAGGAGGTGCAGAGTAAAGGTAAGGACAGCAGAGGGTAAGACCAGCAGCCCTTTCTCCTCCAGGAGCCTCGACCACACCTCTTTGGTCATATGTTTGCCCGCCTACAGCTTCTGAGGGCCATTCGTGAGGTGCTCCACACTGGCCTGGCTATGCTGGGTCTTCCTCCACTGAGCCACATCTAAGGCCACAGAGGCCCCAGTATCTGGGAATGTTCACAAAGTCATCAACTGGGGAAAAAAACCAAAGCCCACACACGTCAAGAGTCTGGAGCCAAAATAAAATGCTATTGTTACAAAGTTTTGTCCTGTTGTGGAAAGTGGGGTATATTCCTGGCAGCACTCTACTTACCTCCAGCTCCTGAACCCGCGGCTGCCTCTTCCTCCCCTCAGGGCATACTGGGCATGAGCACAGTCAATCCCTGTTCTACTCTGTCTGCGAGCAGGCCCCCATGCCCAGCACACCGGCCACCGCGGGATACCTCAATCATACCAGTTGTAAACCTCAAGCCCCTGACCTCCAAGAGCACAGCGGTGGCCAAACTCAGGGCTCACAGACCAGCAGTCCATGTCAGCCACATCCGGCACATGGTACACAGTGCTGTTCATGAAGGTGGGCTCACCATGCCCCAGACGCCAAAAGGTCAGCCGCTGGTCAATGGAGGCTGAGACCATGAGGCTTGGACTTAGGATCTTGAGGCCTGTTACATGGGCAGCATGTGCACAGGGGATAGAGTATTCCTCTAGCACACGCAGCTGGGGTACCAGGTCACCCTCCCCCACAGCATCTTCTAGCTCTGGCATCTCCACAGCAAGCACAAAGACATGGAGGGAGCCATCTTCACTGCCACTGGCCACGAGATGATGGCCCTCACGTGTAGGTAAAGTATGCAGGCTGTTGACACCACAGCTGTGAGCCTGGAGAGTTAGGGAGGGGGTGCCCAGTCCTGGAGGAAGAGAATGGTTGTCAGGGTCCTGCCTGCCACGTGTGAAGGCAAAATGAGAGGTTGGGAGGGGCTGCAATGGCTGCACGCTAGCTACTCACGGTAGGGAAGCCCTGGGTCCACTGGAGGCTCCAGGGCAGTGGAGCCACGGTCTAGCACAGTGGTGAGATCCCAGAAGGCCAGGTTGCCATCAGTAGCTGCACTGCACAGAAGCAGCCTCCTGGGAGGCAAGAAAAGACAGCCAGGTCAGTGACAGGGATGGAAAGCAACACAAACCCCCACCCAACCCACACAGGACCATCATCCAGCCCCTTACCGCCGCTGGTTAGGTGCCTCATGTGTAAAGGAGTGCACCTTGAGGACGCACCGCTTATGGTGGAAGGTTTCAGCAAGGAGCTGCAGAAGCCGCCCAGAATCCTGCAAGAGAAAGAGCCTGGGGGGCGAGGGGTGATCCAGCTCAGAGCTCATCCTGGGCAACTTCACCTTTGTCTCCCCTCCCTGAGCCCTATGCTCTCACCTCACTGCACCATCACTACAGGCTGCAGCCACAAGGGGGCCAATGCCAGGTTGGTCAAGTTCACACACAGCAAGGGACATGTACCTGCAGAGACAACACACAGCTGTCAGGTGGAGCCTGTAAGCCTGGGGGTACCTGTGTGATCTCACCCAATATCCCCACCTGAAAGTACATGTTACCTGGTCTCTGGGTCCACCTTGACCATCCGATGCCGATTGCGCTGCCGGTCCCAGTACTCATCTAGCCGGTGGGATGAAAGGTGCATGACATGGCAGGCAAGGTGGCTTGGGGTACTGGGGTCTGGAGTGACCATGATGCTGAAGCAGTGCATCTCGGCCCGTCCCCCCGCAGACACGACATGGGCAGTCAAGCCGGGCTGAGGATCCTGAGGGTCACCCGGTGTTCCAATGCCCCACACAGCCACAGCACGCACCGAGGAGATATGATTACAAACGGCTGTGAGTGCGTGGGCTGAGCCTGTGGTTGTAGGGAGTGCCAGGACACAGACGGTAGTGTCCTCACTGCATGTGATCACAATGTCAGTCAGGCCGGGCCCCTCATTGCCAGGCTCCAGGTCATCAGGCTGCTCGAAGCTAGGTACTCCAAATTCAGGCCCCAGGGTGATGGGGCCCACACGCTTTACACAAGTGATCTCACGGCCATGGAGACCCTCCCGGAGAATCACATGTGGTCGAGTGCAGCCACCAAGAGCCCGGTACAGCATAACATCCCCATCCTTGAGATAGGCGAAGGCCATAGCTGCCTCAGTATCAGAGAAGGCCCAGGATCGGTGCCCTCCACCACAGTTGATGATGTGCAGCTTCTCGTGTGATCGAGGGCTCCATACCACAAACTCATTGGCATGGAAGCCTAGGATGACCATGCTCCCATCAGGCATCATGCGGAGCCCAGCCAGCCAGTTCATGCCTCGACAAGACTTCTGCCTTAGGACTGGCTGGAGCTGGCCACCTCGCACAAAGAGCTGGTAGTAGGCGCCATCACGCCCTGTGGTGTACACGTAGCCACCATGACATGTGACTGAGGTCACACCCTGCTTCCCATGCAGAGAATGCAGGGTGGACACAGGGCTCAATCCAGCCAAAGCATTCTCATCCCCACCACTGCCACTACCAGCTCCAAGTGTTCCAGCATCAGCACCAGCCCGAGCCTTACCTCCCACCCCAGTGTCCTTGAGCAGACCTGGTCTGGAGGGGAACAGCAGCACAGAGCCCCGGCGGTCCCCACATACCAGGAAGTCACCTGGGGGTAGGAAGGCACTGCATGTGTGCCATCTCTGCTTGCTTGGGGGCAACAGGTACCGGCAACGCTCCTTGACAAAGATGGCCTTGCCAGAGGGCGCAGCTGAGATCTCCAGGCAAGCCACTACCCCACCAGGGCCTGATGCCAGCAACAGGAGCTCCTCATAGCCACGCAGGGCCCAGCTCAAGCTGTGCACCTTCCCAGGGAACAAGGTCTGGTCCACAGCAGCAGTTGGAGTGTTGATGGGGACGACCTTGACACGACCCTCTCCATTGGCCATGGCACACAGTCCAAAGCCCTCAGGACCAGGGGCTGCCTCCAGCAAGCAGTAGGACTGGAAGTGCTTATCCTCTAGCAGTTGCTCCCAGCACTTGACCTCGAGGTCATAGAGGTACAGGACCCCTGTATCAGTCACCACCAGCAGTCGCCAAGAGCCAGCCAGCGTCACAGCCTTGAGGGCACCTGGCCTACTACGGGACTTGAAGCAGAGAGCTGAGACCCCCAAGCTTGGGTATCCACGACCTACCAGGTGCCATAGCCGAATGCCTGAGTCATCACCCCCAGTGATCACCCAGGCCTGCCTCTCATGGGCAGCTATGGACCGGATCCCACGGCCCTGGTGGCCCCTAAAAGCCTGGAGGATCTCACCTTCATGGCTCCACACCAAGCAGACACAATCTTCTCCAGCACTGATAAGGTACTCTTCTAGGAGTTTGACCTGCCACACGCGGGCGCTGTGCCCAAAGCAATGCCCAATATTCTGTACCCGACCCCCAGGTACCCGCAGGTCACCCACCTTCCAGATACGGACACTTCGATCTTCTGAAGCTGTAGCCAGCAAGCCCTTGCTTTCCAGATACGACATGCTAAAGATGACACCCACATGCCCACTGACACGTCGGTCAGGTGCCACAGGTTTGCTATCGACTAAGGCTGTTGCTGGGTACCAGACCAGAAGCTGGTTGGAAACAGCACCTGCCACTATGGTCAGCTCCTTCCAGGTGTTTCCAATCAGGCAGGCTGAGGAGAGAGTGCACCTATCTGTGCAGGGCACCTCCTGTAGGACACATCCTATCACAGGGTCATACAGCATTACTGAGTTGTGGCCCAGGGCTAAGGCCATATTCCCCTCGAGCCAGCGTGCATCCCAGATCCAGTCAGACATGTTCCACAGGCCAGAGCGCCAAAGTTCCCGGAAGTGGCCCTGTCCCCAGCTCACTTTCACGACTCGGAGTCCCTTGCTTCCAAACACAGCCACCATGGCCTCTGAGTCAAGGTCTCCATTAGGCTCTGGCCGCAGCCGGAACCCATGGATAAGGTAGTGGCCGAGCAGGTTCTGCACTCGCTTCATCATCCGCAGATGCCCACCAAAGTCCAAGCTGTACACCAGGACATCAGGTCCCTCACCTAAACAGAGGCAAAAAGCCACATAAGAATTCTGCACCTAACTTTAATGACCCATAAGGAAGAGGGGGCAGGCAGGAAGACATGCAGTCTATGAATGCATCAGGACACATAATCCTGTAGCTTGAATCTTGAGAAATCCTTGGTTTCAGCTTCAGTTGGACTTTCAGCACTGACTCTGCTCCCCTCATCAGTCACTCTTAACATTTGGTTCAATAAAAAATTTCTCAAACTCCCAGCCTCCTCCACACCCCACCTCACTTTTCAGACAGGAACCCTCTCAGCTTTAGTCCCTAAATCCTCAGCCTCCTCCATCTCTACATGCATCCTCCCTCCCCCACAGGAGACAGTCCTGGCTAAGACAACCCTGTCACCCTCAGGGCCACTCCCAATTTCCAGGAGCATCTTCCCTCTATCTTGGAAGATGTGAGCATATTCAGTATCAATGGGGAGAACTCAGAGGAGCACCCCATGCTTTGACAGCAGAAGTTGGGGCTTGAGTCCTAGCCCTGCTACTGGTCAGCTATGTGAGATCCCCTTCTATACAGTGACTGAGGCTTACGAAGCCCCAGCATGGCCAGATGTGTTTGGTTCACACCTGCATTCGCAGCACTCTGGGAGGTAGAGGCAGGAAGACTGCCTGAGGCCAGGAGTTTGAGACCAGCCTGATCAATATAGCGAGACCCTGTCTCTATTACTTAAAATAAAAGAATATCTCAGCACAGCAGCAGCAGAAAGAGCCCTCAGAAGGAATAGATGAGATATAGTCATCTAGAGCCTAGACATCACACAGCAGAAACAAACAAAAACCTCTTTCCTTGCTTCTGTGATAAGCATTCTTGTTTTCCTCCCCTTTCCTAAGTCTTCACTAACTGGTGCTCCCAGAGGCTTGTCTAGCACTTCCTTCCAAACAACTCATGTACTTTTTGCATGGCCTCATACACCCCAACTATGTGTATGCATACACCCAGATAAACCTGGATCATTCCAGGACCCTCAGCTGCATCTTGGCTGTCCTGCAGGCACCTTCCACTCTACTAACATCCTCCCCAAATTCTCTCAATGTTCCCTATTCCAGTGATCATTACTACCCTCTGCCCATCCCCTAGCCAAAAACCAGGAAGCCCACAGAATACTCTTCCTTTAATTTCCCTCATCTGTCTCGAAATTTAGTGAATTTCATTTTCTAGAGTTTGCAATCCTCCCACCAATGACCTTCGTCCAGGCCATCACTTCTTATCTGAGATGACAGCAAGACCACTCACAACACTCCTAACCTGCAGCCTCAATCTTCTGGCACTCAATAAACAGTTATTGAACATCAGTTATAAACCAATGAACTAGATGCTGAAGCAGTGAATAAGACAAGCACAGACCCTGCTCCTATGGAATAGGCAGATATTAAACTATATCACACAAGTAAACTACATGTTTTAATTTTGGTAAGTTCCAGAAAATAACTATATAAGTTGCTTTAAGAATATAAAATTAGGCCGGGCTCAGTGGCTCAGTCTGTAATCCCAGTACTTTGGGAGGCCGAGGTGAGTGAATTGCCTGAGCCCGCGGGTTCGAGACCCACCTGAGCAACTTGGCAAGACCTCATGTCTACAATAAATAAAAAAATTAGCCAGGCATGGTAGCGTGCACCTATAGTTCCAGCTACTTGGAAGGCTGAGGCGGAAGGATCGCTGGAGCCCAGCAGGTCGAGGCTGCGGTGGCCGGGAGTAGCCACTGCATTCCAGTCTGGGCGACAAAGTGAGACTCCAACTCAAAAAAAAAGAATATAAAATTAGGCCAGATGCAGTGGCTCACGCCTGTAATCCCAGCACTTCGGGAGGCCGAGGCGAGAGAACTGCCTGAGCCCAGGGGTTCAAAACTAGCGTGGGCAACTTGGCAAGACCTTGTCACTACAATAAATCAAAAGCAGCTGGGTGTGGTGGCGCACACCTGTGTTTCCAGCTTATTGGAAGTCTGAGACGGAAGGATCCCCTGAGCCCAGTAGGTTGAGGCTGCAGTGGCCATGAGCATGCCACTGTACTCCAGCCTGGGTGACAGTGAGACTTCGACTCAAAAAAAAAGAATATAAAATGCGTTAGGTGTGGTGGCTCATGCCTGTAATCCCAGCACTTTGGGAAGTGGAGGCAAGAGGACTGCCTGAGCCTAAGGGTCCAAGACCAGCCTGGACAACTTGGTGAGACCTCATCTCTACGATTAAAAAAAAATTTAAGGCCAGGCTCGGTGGCTCAGCCTGTAATCCCACGCCTTTGGGAGGCTGAGGTGAG
>NW_007253981.1:198851-219361 GCF_000164805.1 Carlito syrichta
GTAGAAATGAGGTCTCGCCAAGTTGCCCAGGTGGGTCTCGAACCCACGGGCTCAGGCAATTCACTCACCTCAGCCTCCCAAAGTGTGGGATTACAGTCTGAGCCACTGAGCCCGGCTTAATTCTGTGATTTTCAACGGGGGTAATTTTTTCCTCAGGAGACATCTGGCAATGTCTGAAGAAAATTTTTTTTTTTTTTTTGAGTCATAGTCTCACTCTGTCGCCCAGACTGGAGTGCTGTGGCATGCTCCCGGCCACCGCAGCCTTGACTTGCTGGGCTCTGGTGATCCTTCCACCTCAGCCTTCCAAGTAGCTGGAACTTCCGGCATGCACCACCACGCCTGGCTAATTTTTTTGATTTATTGTAGAGATGAGGTCTCGCCAAGTTGCCCAGGCGGGTCTCAAACCTGCGGGCTCAGGCAATACACTCACCTCGGCCTCCCAAACTGTGGGATTACAGGCTGAGCCACCGAGCCCAGCCTGGAGACATTTTTGGTTGTCATGCCAGGGGTTGGCCAGAAACTCTGCTGAACATTCTACAATGCACAGGTGCCCTTCACATAAAGAATTATTTGACCAAAAGGTCGATAGTCAGTGGCAAGATTGAGAAACCCTGGTCTAATCTAACCAGACTGGGTATTTGAGGACACAACATTTAGGGTGAGAATTTAAGGATAAGCAGCAGTTAGCCAGAAGAAGTGGTGGGGGTGAAGGGACTTGGCAGAGAAAACAGCAAGTCTGATGCCCTTGTGGTGGGCAAGAGCTTTGGGTTCTGTGGCTGAAAATGGAAATGAAGGGCTCAAGACAGGCTGGAGAGAATGTTACTTACTGGGGGCATCAGGGAGACACTGTGGCATGGCCTCAAATGATGGCAATAAAAACAGAGAAATAAGGCTGGGCGTGGTAGCTCACACCTGCAATCCCAGCACTTAGAGAGGGTGAGGCAAGAAGTTTGCATGAGCCCAGGAGTTTGGGACCAGCCTGGGCAACATGGCAAGACCTCGCCTCTACAATAAATCAAAAAATTACCAGACGTGGTGGCATGCACCTGTAGTTCCAGGTACTCAGGAGGTTGAAGCAGAAGGATCACCTGAGCCCAGCAGGCTGAGGCTGCAGTAGCCATGATTGTGCCACTGCACTACAGCCTCGGCAACAAAGTGAGAATCCGACTCAAACAAACAAACAAAGACAAATGCCATGTATATGAAGTCAAAGTCAACCAGACTGGTTTGGAGAGTAAGGTCAATTCTTGGGCTTGGGTACCTGAGTAGCTGGTGTTCCCCCTGCAGAGGACCACTCAGCAGAAAGACAAATGGAAGAAGTGGGAGTAGTTCAGTTTGTAGGTACCTGTGCACTTGGGCCTGGAACTCATGAGAACAGAGCTGGGAATTCAGATCATAGGAGCAGATGGAATTTGAGAACTGCAGCTATATAAAAGTCACTTTGTAAGCCACAGGAATAAGTGAATTTGCTTGGAGTGCTTCCTAACGTGCACTTCCCAAGTCACTCCCCTGTTTATAACCCTTCAATGAGTTCTCCCCACTACGTGTAGGGATAAAGTCAGATCAAGACCTGAAACAATCTGGTCTCTGCTCGCTTCTCCAGCCTCTTTTCCTCCCAGACCCCACTCCTACTCTGGCTTCGCATGAATTCCCTCCTTCCGCCCAAATGAAAGATGCTCCCAGCCTCAAAGCCTTTGGCATGCTAACCCTGTGAGGAACCTTTCTCCTAGTTCACTCTTGTGATTCTTTGCTTTTCTGGCTTGGCTGTCCTCTCCTTCAAAAGACTTAGGAGTTTAGCTCATGGTAGGAGCCCCGGTTCCAAGAGCACCACACAAGATCAAAACTGATTCGTCTCTCCCTCCCCCCCCACCACTCTCCTGGCACTGGTAGCTCACTCAAGGCCCTGTCTCAGAGCTCATAAAACTCAGTAGCATCAGCCACTAGTGGCTTCGCATAAGGTCTTCCTGTTCCCCAGGACTCTAACGCCTCAGGTCCCAGGCCTCTGCAGTCAGCCAGTGGGGCCCGTGCTTCGAGACCTGCTTCTCCTCGGAGGGGCCTCCACACGCGACTTCTTGGACCTCGCGCGACTTCTTGGACCTCAGCCACCTCAGTAGGGTCCGCACTTCCCTGCTCAGAAATGTCTCGTTTGCAATTTTCCGCGACCCCACCCTCATCTTTGGGGGAAAAGTCTCACAGTCTCACCGCGCCCCCAAGAGGCCACACCCACTGGGGGGCCTCACTCTCTATCTGCCGTTCTGCCTGGCCTCTGCGGGAAAGCCAGACCCCCGGCCATCTAATCAAAGGGGCCATACAGCCCTTGCTACCCCTCCCCGCCTCCACACGACCGCGTCTTCCCACATCTTCCCGCGATTCCGCCCCCTAATCCATGCTAGCGGCATTTTAAGAAGGACTGTGGTAGCCACATCAGCTTTTTGTCTCTCGAGCCTCCCTCAGGTTGGCCTTCAACCAGCCATCTCCAGAGCTCTTTTCCCACCTCCGAGCTGGCCTCCTCCCGCCGCCCGTGCTCCTCCCCGAGGCATCCCTTTGTTCCTGTTGGCCCCACCCCAGGCGAGCGCTGTTTCTTTGCCCGCTAGCGTGCCTCAAGCCAAGCCTCACCCGCCAACAGCCGATCCCCCACGCACTCCAGACCCGTGACCGGGAGGAGTATGAGCTCTGAGGTTGCCCGCGGCCAAACGTAGTCCTCGAGAGCGTCCATGTCGGTCTTCAGGGTGCTGCAGCAGCCACCGCCAAGAAGGGAGAACTCTCGCGAGAACGAGCTTTCCCGGCGCGCCGCTCTGCCGATCAGCTGCGCCCCTAGCTACAGGTAGCAGAGCCCAGGGCCGCCCGTGGCGGACGTCCAATGACGATCCTTCGTCCCACGCAGTCCAGCTCACGATTGGCGGAGCCCGCGAAGGGAGCCGCCCTCGCCCCGCCCCCCTCACGTCACGCCTGCAAAGCGCTCCTGGTGGCCTGCGGGCTCTGCCTGGTCTAGTCTCCCTCCCCGCCGACCCGGAGCTTGTCGGCCGGGCGGCTCGAAGCCTTGTGGTTTTATTTGACGGGGCAGTATGGGGTCTGTACACAATAAATAACATGAATATAGGAGCTGCGCCGTATCGCGGCTGCAGGCAGAGGCGGGGCAAGACATTGGCTTTAGTCTTCAGCAGCATAGGAGAGCCAAGCAACCAACCATACGGTGCGGGCGACCCGTGGCCGAGGGTTGGGGCTAACCCTCCCCTCAGAGCTCCACTCGCGCATCGCGGTAGGCCCGGTCCAGGGCCCACTCGGGCTGTGAGTCGGCGCCACCCTCTCGGGCCAGGCGGGCCATCTCCTGCTGGAATAGCGCTTGACGCGCCCTGCTGGGGTCCACATTGATCCAGTTATTGGCGATCCACTTGGTGCCACGCGTGACCAGGCAGCCCCCGTGCAGCGAGTAGTCGTCCACGTCGCCCACCCAACCTAGGAGAGGAGGGTGGCGTGAGCAAGGAGTGGTTGGAAGGGATTCTGGGATGGTCTGACCTGAGCTTGGCATTGTCCTCGGGACCAAGGGCATAGCAAAGGTGGGTCCAGCTGTACATGCTTTGAGTAGCAAAAACCTGGACCCAAGGTTTCCTTGGAGGCTCAGCATTTCACCCCACTAATGTAGGGTCAGCACTATTGGCCCTCTAAAACCACCTTTCTTGCTTCTGGGCCTGTCCACAGGCCTTCCCAGCCTGGGTTGGTAAGGGACACGTGTTGAGCTCCAGAGAGCAGAAAGTCTGGGGCACTGCAGAATGATAGTGGTCAAGGTAACCCTGGCGGCAGAACAGGTCCTGAGGCAGTCTGCTAAAGTCACTAAGGATGGTCTTTGTAGGTACCAGGGACAGAGAAACACGTGGAGGGCAGTCAGAAACTCCTCCATGGTGGCAGATGGGGGGCTAGGTAAGGGGAAGCTGCCCTCAGGGAATCCCCCTGGCTTGGCCATAGGTCCTCACCTTGCCCATCAGGCAGGTAGTTGTACCAGAAGACTGCTGTGCCCTGCCGAGGCTTGACACGCAGGTTTCCCTTGTCACAGTGCCGCCGAGTGTCTCGGAGGTCAACGTCATCCTGAATCAGACTCTGTAGGCATGAGGGTGGTGGGGTTTTCAGGTTTCCCCCACTGTATGGCTAGGAGCCAAGGACGGGCAGCCAACGGTGGCCAAAAGGAAACCAGCCAGATGTTCCCAGGGAACTACGTGGGCCCCCATTCCAGAGCTGGAGAGGTGTGTACTACACTTGCCCAACCCCTGCCAACCCACAAGAGTATAAACCCAGTCGGCCCTTACCATTTCATCGTAGGTTCTGTTGTCTGCTACAGGGAAGACAGTCTCACCCCCACTGGTGACGTTATTCAAATAAAACAGCACTGTCATATAGCTGTAAGGCAGAGGGGCCACTGAGCAGGTCCCCAGCAGTGGATAGTCCCAGGGGTTTACCTGCAGGCAAGATAAGCTGCCCAGGTTCCTATTCCCAGGAGCCAAAGGGGCAGGCTGGGATGAGTGACAATAGGACATGCCCAGACGTCCCTAACGCTCATTCCCCCAAACCCAGTCTCTTACTGTATGTGACAACATGTTTGTGTGGTTTTTTTTGTCAAGATCAGGTGCAGTTAGCTAAATTACATGGCCCTGCCCAAGGACCTGGCTGGAAAAGGTAAGCTAGTGGAAGCAGCAAGATCATGCAAAAAGTCTCATTGGGGACTGGAAGGGGCTGAGCCAGAACAACCCCATGAATAGGAGAAAACTGTCTTGGCCTGGGAGGGCGGCACAGCCTTAGCTTCTCTAAGTGGAGTCAAGATCGCCACCTGGGGGAGGGGGCAGAAATAGCTGGGGTCCAGCCTTGCCCCTTGCTTCAGAGCTCTGGGGACAAGTTTTGGTGTCTATGAGTACCTCAGTCTGTTTTGACCCAAGTGGACATAATGGTCAGTAGACAACTTGAGGAAAGAGTGGGACATCGTTGACCAGGATGACCTACTGCTCTCCTGGCCCTGTACCAAGGGGGCATGACCACAGGGCACGGCTGTGCTTATGTCATGGAAGTTCCTGCTCTGAGAAGTGAAGACAGCCCCCAGCTGGGAGATACTTGCCGGCAGGAGGTCTCGAAGGGTACAGACTCGTTGGCTACCAGCTTGGTATGGGAGCAGATGGTCTCTGGGTACACAGGCCCGCTGTCCACGTGGGCATGGTAGTGGCCCCCCTCACCATATCGCACAACCTGCAGCGGCTCACTGAGCTCCACGATCTCAGATGACAGACGAGTAAGGCGCAGCACCCTGGTGGGCAGCAGTCATTTGGTCTTCTGAAACCACCTTCAGGTAGTAGCCTGAAGAAGCTGGCCAAAGTGGACCCCGGGCTTGCCATAGCTCTGCCCCTGCCCACCTCCCCTGGAAGTCCCTCGAGCTGTCTCAGACTGGCCCTGTGAGAGCAGTAAGGGATTGCTCATGATGAGCCCCTCTGCCTAGATGCCACAGTGGGTGTTGGAAGAGGAGAGTTCCACTAAATTGGGGGAATGGAAAGGGTTTTGGCCCTGCTCCGTGGAAAGAAGTTGTTTATCTCAAGCCCCTGTCTGCTCAGGGCCAGGGGTCCTGTGGGCAGAGATAAGGAGTCATTTCTCCAATTAGAAAACAAATGCTTGATCTCTTTCTTATCTCAATTGTCCACTGTTTTCCCACAATGAGGGCTAATTTGCCTTCATTAATTGCGTCTTTCAGTGAGCCCCAATCCTGGTCTAACAAGTGAAACCTAATCTCAAAGTGGCTAGTCAATTCTGTGGAGGTCCTGCTCAGTCTTCTCTCCCTGCTTTGGGGAGGACAGCTACAGGTGCTCACCTCTGACGGATGGCACGCATGACGTGGTGGGCACCCTCACCCTGGTAGAGCCAGGTGTGGTGGCTGTTCCGTACCAGCTCACTGGACTCTGCCTTGTGGCTCCTCATGTACTTGTGGAAGTCTCGAAGGTCCACGTTGGAGAACTCCTGCAGACTCAGCACTCCTGCACAGGACACCCACAATCAATGCCTGCCAAACTGGTGTTGGGAAGCCACAGTGGCAGGCTGCACTTCCCTACCTACTCCAAAGGTAGCAGTGGCCTCAGGCACTGAGGGGCCATGTACACTTGTCCCCAACCTGGATTCAGGTCAGATGAGTCTGTTTCTGTCCCACTGGACCCTAAGGGAAGACCCACAGGAGTTTGTTTTCTTAGTTTAAGCCCTGACTTGGCCCCAAGAAGATGCCCAACCCCTAACAGAGTGGCCAGAGAAGGTTCTCCAAAGGAAGCTTGAGCTATATGGCTAGGACTGTAGGTTGAGGACCAGTTGCAGCCCTCCATGCTTGCTGTATGGAGCATAGTGACCACCCTCCAACCTGTAGAGGGTAAGAAAGGGAAGCCAGTGCTGGGTCTTATTCAGGACCTTCCATACTCTCGGGTACAAGCAGGGCTAGTCCCTGGGGGTTCGTTCTCTCAAGACCTCAGGTCTCATCCTAAGGGAACCCACCTGGCCAGTCCTGCCTGCTGTGTTACCAGCCCACCTTAGCAGAGAAAGCCAGGTCACTTCCCTAAGTGAGAACACATTCCTCATTCCTGCCCAAACCACAAAGCAGGGCCTCCATCCTCTTGGGGTTCTAGAAGAGTAGCTGATGTTTTTGATCCATGTTATTCTGGCTGATGCAGGGGAGACATCTTTCACCCTTTGGCCCAGATTCCTCTGAGAGTAGGATACATTCAAAGGCTGTGAGCTTGTCACCAGCTCTGTACTGGGGGCAGCATCGGTATAACAGTCATTTAGCCACAGGTCCCAGATTCTTCACTCTGGGTTTACCAGCCACAAGGCCATTCTTCCAAATCCTATTTGACTGCTGGATCTTCCTCATTTGGTCCAGAACTTGGGCATGAGAGTGGTACCACACCTCAGAAACCTCCTGAGGGTTATTACCAAAGGGGGGACCACTACATGGTAGTCCCCGTCCACGCCCACCCCCAACAATTAGCAAAGTTAGCAACACTACCACTTTGGTGCTTTGACATGACTCCAGGTGGGCAAGCGGGAGGCAAGGAAGATCAGGCTTAAACCAGGGAGGCGGCTCTCTGGTGTGGACCTTTTGTCTGGCTGGAAAGGTGGATGGAACAGGGTGAACAGCCAAGCTCAAGTTGGCCTCACTGTCCCCTGTTTCTTCTCTACCCACTCTGCCCTCTGCCAATTAGCAGCCATACTTCCTATACCCCAGACTCTAGACTCTGCCTGATGAAGACAAAAGGGTCTCCAAGAACTGCCCTGTAAACTGTCACCAAAGGGAATTGGGGTCTGCCTGCTTGCTTTCTAGGGGTAAGGAGCAAGGCTACATCCTCATCTCCCCATCTACAAAAGCTGGACAGAGAGGCTGCCTGGTTGTAGGAGAGGAGCCCAAGCTATTGAAATGATGCATCTGAGAGTGGGAAGGAGGCTCACAGGGGTAGAACCGTGGAGAGGTGTTAGCTTACCATCACCATCAGGGTCAGCCTTGATTGCAGCGTACATCTCCTGAATGTTCTCTGGAGTCATCCACCGACCGTTTCCCAGGCGAGTTTGGGCCAGGACCTAAAGCACAAGAGGGTCCCTCAGTGGGGTGACCCCAATGATGGAGAGTCACCAGAGCACAGATGGTTCAGTACTTGCTGTGGAGTTATGAGTTCAGGCATGGATGAGGACACAGGAGAGAGTCCAAGGTCCCTAGGCTAAAGTGAGGGTAGGCAGAGAGGTCCGGAGATATTGAGGAGCCGGGGGGGTCAGGAGCCTGAGGACCACTGGCATTCCCAGCCCTGCTGGGAATGTGGTCTTCATGGGGAGTGCTGTTTTTTGGAGATAGAGTGACGGACAGGCTTGTGTCCTACTCAGATACTCAGTTGTGGTGGAGGAGGCCAAGGCCTGGGTGTGAAGAGGGAACAGGCACCAGGGGGAGAACTGACTAAGGCATAGCCACTGGGACCCTCAGAAAGACCAGGCTCAGTGGGATGCTCTGGATGAGTAATGGACCCTCCCCCTATAAACCTGCCAGATTTCTCCCAGAAGCCCAGTCGTGAGGGCCATGCATAGAGAAGCAGACTGCTGGCCACCTCAGAGCTGTCACCCCATTCAATGTGAATTCCCAGCCATGACAACAGTTAATCCAGACCACAGATGGTACACCACTTGAAAACTATGGCAATAAATGCCATCACTCCCAGATTGATTATCTTTCCATCCTCTGTGGTTCCCAGGGCGGCAAAGGGCTCTCCCAAAAAGGAAGGGAACCCCGGGTTTGGGCATGCCTGGGGTTATATTTGACTCTTGGGACCAGGGCCAGTGACAAGTGGACAAGTGACCTGGCCACCAGAAGGGTGATTCTGGGCACTCCCACCCTGTGCCTGCTCAGGCCCCAGGATCCCAACCTCGCGGAGCTGCAGGCGCCCATCATGGTTCTGGTCCAGCAGCTGGAAGAGGTCCAGCTGGCTGACCTGCATAGTGCTCATTGCCTCTTCATACTCTTCAGTGGGCAGGATCTGGCTGCGCTGTAACCCCTTCATCTGTGCCAGGTGGATGATGAGCCGGCACTCCTCATCAGTCAGGAAGCCAGGGATTTCTGTCAGAAGAGGAGGTAGGTGAGGCCAAGGACTGAGCCAGGGCACTGATACACCCAGTACCTTCTTTACAGGGTTCCTGGGTAATCCATGTCCCCCAGTGGCCACCAGCCTGGAGGACGTCACATACCCCTTCACATCTGCTCTGGATTCTGGTCAAGGTTGAGTTGTCCTGCAATGGTTGGCCAACGTTTGAAATGTGGGACCTTTCTTGGTGATGGTGTTAGCACACATTTTCCAGGGGAGTCCTGAGAGGCAAGCCAGAGCTAAACTGGATATGGGCTGACAAATCCTTGGGAGAACTGAAGGCCAGAAAGTAAACCTGAAGGGCTGAGGGTTGACCTCCACTTATTGCTAGGTATACATTTTATTTGTTTGTTTTTGTTTTGTTTCGTTTGGGGTTTTTTTTGAGTCGAAGTCTCATTCTGTTGCCCAGGCTGGAGTGCAGTAGCTCATGGCCACCGTGGCCTTGACCTGCTGGGCTCAGGTCATCCTTCCGCCTCAGCCTTCCAAGTAGCCGGAACTACAGGCATGCAACACCATGCTCAGCTAAATTTTCTTGACTTATTGTAGAGACAAGTTCTCGCCAACTTGCCCAGGTTGGTCTTGAATCCCTGGGCTCAGGCAATCCTCTCACCTCACCTCCCAAACTGCTGGGATTACAGGTGTGAGCCACCATGCCCAGCTGTTTGTTTTTTAGAGACAGGGGTCTTGCTATTTTGCCCAGTGTGGTCTCAAACTCCTGGCCCCAAGCAATCCTCCAAAAGTGCTAGGGTTACAGGCATGAGCCAGTGTGCCTGGCCTGGGCACTTTTTTTTTTTTTTTGAGTAGGAGTTTCACTCTGTCACCCAGGTTGGATTATAGTGGCACTCATGGCCATCGCACCCTCAATCTGCTGGGCTCAGGTGATCCTTCTACCTCAGCTTTCCAAGTAGCTGGAACCACAGGTGCACGCCACCACTCCTGACTTTTTTGGTTTATTATAGAGACAAGGTCTGCCAAGTTGTTCAGGCTGGTCTCAGACCCCTGGACTCAGGCAATTCCCTCACCTCCACCTGCCAAAATGCTGGGATTACAGGCATAAGCCACCGTGCCTGGTGGATATACATTTTTAAAGTGGGGAACTTGTGGCTGGTTCTTGCTTTTCAAAAATTATTCAAATAAAAACAAATGAAGCACAAGACAACCAATACTTTAGGTCAGTCCAAGGGCCTTGTCCTCCATCCTCCTGCACAAACTGGTGCTGGTCATCTGACCAGGCTGAGTTGCCCAGTGCTGGAAGGTCAGTGGGGGTTACTCAGGTTTTTGGCAGGTGCTGATCTCTGAAAAGATGCCCCAGGGTGTCCTTTGCTCCTCCAATTCCTTCTGCCACAAATGTACAGAGTGTCTACTCCATGCCTCTATGCCATTGAGTACAGATCAGTCAAGCCTAGGGCACAGCCGACAGGTGGCCTGGTAAAACTGGAACCTGAGGCCCTGGGGAGCCCACATCCCAGTAGCCTAGGCACATCTAGAGCAGGAATCTGGGCCCTACTTCCTTCCCTTGTTCCTGGGAGAGAGGACTGACTGTCTTGGGGGACAAAAGGCCCACTGAGGAATTGATTAGAGGAAGGGCTATATTGCTGCCTGCAGAGTGGTCTGCCACTTCTCTCAGCCATATACCCACACAAAGCTCCAGTCATTGCCAGGGAAGAAAATGGCCTCTCAGAGCCAGGATTGGAATAGGGGTTTTTTGTAGGTTTTTTTTTTTTTTTGAGTTGGCATCTCATTCTGTCATCCAAGCTGGAATGAAGTGGCACATTCCTGGTCACCACAGCCTCGACCTGCTGGGCTCAGGTGATCCTTCTTAGCAGTCTACAGGCATGCACCACTAGATTTTTTCATTTTTATTGTAAAGATGAGGTCTCGTCATGTTGCCCAGGTTGGTCTTGAACCCGTGGATTCAGGGAATCCTCTTACCTTGGCCTCCCAAAGTGCTGGCATGATAGGCATGAGCCACCACACCCAGCCTGGGGCAGTTTTGTTTGTTTGTTTGTTGAATTGGGGGTCTCACTCTGTCGCCCAGGGTGGAGTGCAATGGCACGTTCATGGCCACTGCAGCCTCGACCTGCTGGGCTTAGGCGATTCTTCCACCTCAGCCTTCTAAGTAGCTGGAACTACAGATGTGTGCTACCACACCCACCTTATTTTTTGATTTCTTGTAGAGACAAGGTCTCACCAAGTTGCCCAGGCTGGTCTCGAGCCCCCCAGGCTCAGGTAATCCTCTTGCCTCAGCCTCCCAAAGTGCTGGAATTACAGGCTGAGCCACTGTGCCGGGCCCTGGTTTTTTTTTTTTTTTTTTTTGAGTTAAGAGTATCACTCTGTCGCCCAGACTGGAGTGCAATGGCACGCTCCTGGCCACCACAGCCTCGACCTGCTGGGCTCAGGCGATCCTTCCGCCTCAGCCTTCCATGAAATTGGAACTATAGGCATGCGCTACCACGCCCGGCTAATTGGGTCCTGGTTTTTAATAGTTGAACCACAGCAGAGAATACTAACATAGCAGACTCCGCCCAAGGCACAGTCCTAAGCACATCATACAGTGGAACTCCTTAGTCCTTACACTCATCCTAGAAGACCAGGCCCCAATAATTCACCCGTCCTATCTATGAAGAACCCCAAACACAGAGAGACTAGCAACTTGCCCAGGGCCACCCAGGCTGTTGTACTCCAGAATCCATGCTATGATCAGATTCAGCTTCTGGGAGCAGGTGACCCAGGCATAATAGCATTAGAGGACAGGCCAAAGCCCCTCACCCCCAGCCTGCATGATGCCCTGAGCCCAGCAAAACCAGAAAATGTGTGAGCCAGCCGCTAGGGAGCCAGACCTGCAGAACAACGGTTAAAACAAATTGCTAATCAACAGGGTCATCTCTTGATTGCTTAACAACATAAAATTTTATTTTATTTTTTAGTTATTTTTAAAGTGGAGTCTCTCACTCTGTTGCCCAGGCTGGAGTGCAGTGGCATGCTCGCAGCCACCACAGACTCGACCTGCTGGGTTCAGGTGATCGTTCCACCTCAGCTTTCCAAGTAGCTGGAACTACAGGCACACACCACTGTGCCTAGCTAATTTTTTTTTTTTTTTTTGAGTTGGAGTCTCACTCTGTCGCCCATACTGGAGGGCAGTGGCCGCTCCCGGCCACCGCAGCCTCGACCTGCTGGGCTCCGGCGATCCTTAGCCTCAGCCTTCCAAGTAGCTGGAATTACAGGCATGCGCTACCACGCCCGGCTGATTTTTTTTTTATTTATTTATTGTAGAGATGAGGTCTCGCTGCACAGGCGGGTCTTGAACCCGCAGGCTCAGGCAATTCACTCACCTCAGCCTCCCAAAGGCACGGGATTACAGGCTGAGCCACTGAGCCCGGCTCTTAGCTAATTTTTTGATTTATTGTAGAGATGAGGTCTCACCAAGTTGCCCAAGCTGGTCTCGAACCCATGGGCTCAGGCAGTCCTCTCACCTCGGCCTCCCAAAGTGCTGGGATTATAGGCGTGAGGCACCGTGCCTGGCCAACATAAAATTTTAAAAGAAAGAAAAGTCAGAAAAGCAAAAGAAAACACAGGCCCAGGTTTCTTCAGTTTATTAAGTGCCAGTAATCTGCAGGCCCAGTGGAGATGCTGCCAGGCTCTATGGCTCCCTGCTGTGTGCTAACCAAAAGCAAACAGCCCAGTCAGCATGTTGGGGCTTCACCTGGAAGCTGTGCAAACACTTGCAAGGCCTTCTCTGTTGGCTCCTGGGGTGCAGGTACTGCCCTAGAAAACCTTCAACCTCAGCTCATTAGGGCAAGGGCAGAGAAGGCAGGTGATAGAGCCAGGGCTGTGGCTGTTGGTGGTCCTGGTGATGCTGTGGGGTGACAGCGGGGTAGGGACTCCCTGGTGCCCCATGCGGTGCATGCCCATTCCCCAAGTCATGGCCCTGTGCGGCTGCCCAACTTGCTGGGCCACGACACAGCGGCTGAGGCCATCTAGCAGTCAGTCAGCTGGTTGCCCCTATTTGCCTGGGAGTGCCATCCTGATGCCCGCCTCTTCCTCTGTTCCCTCTTTCCCCCTATGTGCTTGGACAGATAGGACAGGGACTTCCAGGTACAGGGTGGGGCGGGGGGCACTCCTTAGCCAGGGCCTGCTTTGGTGGCTCAAGTCTTTTAATCCTTGCTGGGTGTTGGCAGGGGCAAGGAGGAAAATGAATTGCTTTGTTAGAGTGTTAGGCAGACAGAAGCAGGAGACCACCAACAGTGAGTATGTGGGGTCGGACCCATGGTCTGGACCCACAAACCATCAAGGGCTCTTGAATGCCAAGCAAGGGTAAGTGGACAAGCAGCTTCAGGCTTGGAGGGTGGGGTAGGAACATGAAGTGTGGAAGCTCTGTCTGTCCAAAGGGATTTTGGCAAGAGAAGGAGCCGAGGTCTCTCTGGTGGCCTTTTCTCCCAGAGAGGCCAGAAATGACAAAACCAATTCCTCTTCCCCAGCTTAATCTATCCCATGAACAATAGTTCTCTCCCAGAGCTCCTTACCAACCCTGGCCCTGACTGCAGTGCCTTGAAGACTCTTCAGGGCAAGAAGGAGGGCCCTACCGGGCTCGGTGGCTCAGCCTGTAATCCTGCGCCTCTGGGAGGCTGAAGTGAGTGGATTGCCTGAGCCCGCGGGTTCAAGACCTGCCTGGGCAGCGAGACCTCATCTCTACAATAAATCAAAAAATCAGTTGGGCGTGGTAGCGCATGCCTGTAATTCCGGCTACTTGGAAGACTGAGGCGGAAGGATTGCCAGAGCCCAGCAGGTCGAGGCTGCACTGCACTCCAGTCTGGGCGACAGAGTGAGACTACAACTCAAAAAAAAAAAAAAAAAAAAGAAGGAGGGCCCTGCTTTCTCCCTTTAAGGAGAGTGAAGGCCCAGAGTGTAGGACCCCTCCCACACACCTCTTCCAGACAGGAGATGACCACAAGGCTGGAGGGGAAATGCACTGGAAAGAAGCTTGGAAGGAGGTGGAGGAGAGAAGACAGAAGCTCTAGGAGGGGAAGGCAGGGCTGAGGACTGAAATGTGGGGCAACTGAGAAATCCAAGCCGCAGAGCTGTTGCTAGGTGACCTAAGTGCTGTTGCCTAGCAACGACAGAGCGTCATGGGCCACGAGATAGGCTAGGAGTAAGGAGAAGCTCCAGCTGCTCTGGGTGCCCAGACTGTACCTGTGCCACCCTCAACCCTCTCCCCCAAAAGGTCATCTACTCTTGCTGCAGCCTATGCAAAGCTGTGCAGGCCAGCTGCGAGCCCATCATGGCCTGCTATGGCTACCCCTGGCCAGCCAACCTGTACTGTGAATGCTTCCCCTCGGGCCATGGTCTCTGTATCACTGCAATGGCCAACGACTCCGGCCTGGACCGCCCATGTGAGTCTCTGCACAGCTTCCTGGCTAGTCTTGACCTTGGTGTCCCACCCCTTCCAAACCATTCCTCACAGGGATCAGGTAAACTGTACTCTCAGGGCCACCTACAGCAGGAATCTGTCTCCAAAAAAAGGCAAAAAAGAGTGGAAAGTGGGAGGTACCCATTTTGATCACCCCCCTGCCCTTACCTCCCCATCCCTCATTCCTTATCCCCCATACCCCTTGTGGGCACCTCACCCCACCTCTCCTCCCAGTGCCACATGCTAGCTGCAGACACTGAGTTGCAGGATACAGGCTCATCCAAGGAGGTCCTGGACATGCTCTGTACCAGTGACTCAGGTGAGTCCCAAGCATGTAACACTCTTTACACACTCCTGCAAGTACCTCCATTCCAGCCCCTGGCTCGGTGCAGAGGCAATGTAAGAGGGAAATTAAGAGGGGATACCCAAATGCTATACCTGGTAAGAGCTAAAACAATTCCTTTCCAAGCCTGGAGCATTGCCAAAACAAACAAGCTGGGTGCGGTGGCTCAAGCCTGTAATCCCAGCACTTTGAGAGACCGAGGCGAGAGGATTGCCTGAGCCCAGGGGTTCAAGACTAGCCTGGGCAACTTGGCGAGATTGTGTCTCTACAATAAATCAAAAGTTAGCTGGGCTTAGTGGCTTGTGCCTGTAGTTCCAGCTACTTGGAAGGCTGAGGTGGAAAGATTGCCTGAGCCCAGCAGGTCGAATCTGCGGTGGCCGTGAGCATTCCATTGCCCTCCAGCCTGGTTAACAGAATGTGACTCTAACTCAAAATCAATCAATCAAACAAACAAAAAAAGTCAAAAATTCTGCTGAGGAGGGTAGCATCCCTAGGAGTCTGATTCCAAGGGCAGGGTTAGTTCACCAGGTGGAGGGCATGGGTGGGGGAACTCCCAGAGAGAGAACCATCTCCTCACCAGTCCCTCTGTTCCCATTCAGTAGTGAAGGTCAGGCCCACACTGCACTATAGTACCTCATCTGGCACCTGGGACTGCAACCTGGACTCAAGACCAGAGGTGCTGAAGATGGGAACACTGATCCCTACAGAGTTGGTACCCACCCTGCAATGCTGGCTGCAGCTGGATGCCACGTGTATGTATAACCTCCTGCAAGGAAGGCATGCAGGGACCTATGTGTTGAGCAGGAAGAGTCAGAGCCACCAGCTGTTGATAACCACGGCCTATGCTTTAAGCCAGGGCCACCGAAATCTGCAGCTGGCTGTGCACAGGTGGCACCATCACCAGTGCCAAGAATAGGGGCTAACCCCACCAGGGACTTTATAGCCATGGCCTTTGCAGTGGCTAAGCAAATTGTGTGTGCTCCTCTGGACATACATAAAACCCTCTTCCTGCTGCCCCCCGCCCCAAAAAGATTTGCAGACCAGAGTTCAGAGAGGCACAAGACTCAAGCAGGGTGGAAGCCAACCTTTTGTGGACACAGCTAGTGACAACTACCTGAGCAGGCAGCATTCCAATTACCAAGCAGGCAGGTAGGCTCCCTGGCAGCTGTATGTGCCGGACAGGCAAAACCACCTTTCAGTCCTTCCCAGGGCTGGACTGCCAACTGGGCAATACCCTGCTACTACCCACATGCCCCAGACTCCAAGTCAAGTCTCTGGACAGACCCACAGCTATGTCCCTTGGAGAGGATGCTGCTCATCAAGCCCCAGACACACTGAGTTGTACCTGTCTGACCTTTACTGAGTCCATAGCTTTGCCAAGCAGCAGGTCCATGAAACAGGGAGCGGGGTGGGGGATTGGCAAGCAGGGAGGGTATGAAGAAAATTTCATTAAGTTGCTTAAAAACTTGAACTAATATGCACACTAAAATTATTTTTCTACTTTTGGGCCTCCAGTGTTTGTCATGAGCACAGTGATCTAATGTCACTGCCTAATTGTCTTTTTTTTTTTTTGAGTTGGAGTCTCGCTCTGTTGCCCAGGCTGGAGTGCAGTGGCACACTCATGGCCACCCCAGCGTCGACCCACTGGGCTCCAGCGATTCTCCTGCCTCAGTCTTCCAAGTAGCCGGAACTACAGGCGCACACTACTATACCCAGTTAGTTTTTGATTTATTGTAGAGACGAAGTCTCGCCAAGTTGCCCGGGCTGGTCTCAAACCCGCAGGCTCAGGCAATTCACTTGCCTCGGCCTCCCAAAGCGCTGGGATTACAGGCTGAGCCACTGAGCCCGGCCTAATTGTCTTCTTAAGCTGAAAAGGAATACACTTGAAGATCCTAGGATAAAGCAGTAATGACTCTAAAATAAATTGTTTTTGTGTACTGGTGGCAATTACTCATTTACCTTAAATGGTTAAGAAAAATGGATTCAAACTCTTGCTGGCCCACTAGAAGTATACCCTGCTGCCCTTGAAGAGGGTACCAAGTCAGGAGGGTGGTGATGGGGGCACTTTGAGCAAACAGG
The DNA here is from genome assembly GCF_000164805.1 of Carlito syrichta. Lineage (NCBI taxonomy): Eukaryota > Metazoa > Chordata > Mammalia > Primates > Tarsiidae > Carlito > Carlito syrichta. The sequence goes on from NW_007253981.1 coordinate 215,314, forward strand.
CTGGCGCTGGACTAAGCTGAGAGTGCCCAGTAAACCCTTCCACCCAGCCAGAAATCACCAGCAGTAGTTACACCTTTGGCTCCTGGACACATAGCCAGAACAATAAGGCCTCTTACCCGTGAAGCTCACCTTTGGGGGTAGAGGCACAAATACAGAAAATTGTTTCTAGCAGTGCTAAGCATTGAGAAGCAAACCCAGCAGGCTATTGCAATGGGGTGCTTGGGAACCTCTTAACATGGGTTTGAGGACAAGAGAGGTCTCTGAGGACAGGACGTCTGAGCAGAGGCCTGCTGGAGCTGAAGCCACCATCTGTAGGAAGAGCCAGGTCTGAGCCTTCTAGTGAGAGAACAGTACACATGGAGGCCCAGAGGTAGCAGTGAGCTTGGTGTCTGGGAATCAACAAGGAGTAAGTGGGGATGAGGCCTAAGAGGTGAGAGGGCTTTGAGGTACCAAATGGGAGTTGAAGTGAAATGGAAAATGCTGGAGATTTTAAAGATAAAATGAGGCTGGGCTCGGTAGCTCCGCCTGTAATCCCAGCACTTTGGGAGGCCGAGGCGAGTGGATTGCCTGAGCCTGTGGGTTTAAAATCAGCCTGAGTAACTTGGCGAGACCTCATCTCTACAATAAAATTTTAAAATAGCTAGGCGTGGTAGCGCACATCTGTAGTTCCGGCTACTTAGAAGGCTGAGGCAGAAGGATCGCCGGAGCCCAGCAGGTGGATGCTGGGTTAGCCATGAGTGTGCCACTGTACTCCAGCCTGGGCAACGGAGTGAAACTCCAACTTAAAAAAAAAAGATAAAATGAGTGTGGGGTGGGGGAGGGTAGAAGGAGAAGTGAGCCACATGTAAGAAAGCAATGTCCTCAGAGAGGCGGCAGTGACTTAGAAATGGAGCACTTCTCTTCTGAACTGAATAAGATGAAGTCATCAGCTGATTCCCAATGTTCCAAATTCTTGAGAAATGCCTATCAGTCATGCAGGTATTAGCCAGGAACTCAGAGTGGGACCTTTTGTGGCCCAGATCCTGCTTGCCAAGTGTCTTTAGGAACAGGGGTGGGAAATAGAAAATGTTCCCCAAAGAGAGACGGCAGGTTGTATGGGGTCTTTCCTATGAAGCATGAGGGTGCCCTTCCACAGAGATGGAGGTACCTGGAGGTGGAACCCCAATTCCCTTGCTCCACATCTTGAGCACCCACCCCTTGAACCCAGGCATCTTGGGTCCCTCAGGCTGTCAGGCCATAGTTTTGGAGCCAAGAGCAGCTTAGCAGAGTGGGCAGGGTCAATAGCAGGCCCAGTGCTCTTGGTGCCTTGCTGCCCCCTAGGATGACAGTGGACAGCAGGCCAATGCACAGATGGACAAGCCGGCATAGAAGACAGATACTGTTCCTTCTAGGGATGAGGCATCCTTTTTTGGATTCAACCAACACCACAGCACTCAAGAACAGCCCTTCCATGAATACCCGCTTCCCTGTGGTTTCCCAGTCATGACTGGACTCCTTGGAACCACTGATCTCTTCTACATTTGCCCCACCTCATTTCAGCAAGTAGCAAGCCCTAAGGCTTTCAGGGTAAAACCTGGGATGTTTTCCAACTAACTGAAGGGTAATGTCAATGTTTTGGTGGAAATGAGGACAAACAGGAAGCTTTTGCTGCAGCCACTCAAATAGTGTAATTCTGTCCTTTGTAATTTGTCTGTAGAAACAGGGACCCATCTAATGACTTAACCCGAACCAGTTTACCTTTTGTCAAAACTCTTCTGCTTCTCGTAAATTACTCTTGGTGACTTCGGGTCTGGGTTTCTTATTCTCTGCTTTATAGGACCAGGAGCATGTTAGGGGCCTTTGGCTTCATGGCTCACCTAACCTAACATGCCTTTGAATTAGCTATATACAGATCCCAGAAAGGCTGATGAGAGAAAACACAAACTCCTCAGATGTGTCTGTTCACAGTAGTGTAGCAGTAATAATAAGGTGAGTGCTAGTCTCTTTATCTTAATACCCCTTCTCTAATAGCCACCTGGCTTGATCCCTTACTTCCTACAGGTCTTTGCTCAAATATTTTTCTCAGCCAGGTGCAGTGGCTCACGTCTGCAATCCCAACACTGGGGAAACAAACAAACAAAACTTTTTTTTCTCAAAAAAAGTTTCAACCTCAGCTGAAATTCTGCCTTACTTGTCTGCAATTATGTATCACCATCTGACATATCACATATATTTACTTGTTTGTTTATTGTCTGTTTTCTCTTCCTTTGAATGACATCTTCAGGGTTTTGTTTTTTCTATTTTGTTTAATGTTGTGTGTTCCTGGCACATAAAACAGTGACTGGTACAGACTTCAGCGTTATTCAATAGTAATAATAATAATAACAGCAACCACCTTTTAGGGCCCCTCCCACAACACAACTGACAGCATAACCTATTTCCCCACAAACAGTATGCATATGACATCATTCTCAGAGGTCTAGGCGTAAGCCATTACCCAGGGGTAATAGCATGCACTCAGATGCTCTACTTTGGCCCCAGTTTCTTAAAACTTCCTACTCACTTCATTCTCCAGCAGGCAGGAATGTCCCCAGGTCTATGAATACGCATGTCACTGAAGCTGGGTACCCAGGGCTGGGCTGCACAAATTTACCCAGGGCAAGGTCCATGGGTCTAGGGACCCCCACCTTGTTTACACTGGTGGTCTTTGAAAAACTTTTTAGTCCTCACAGCTAGCACTGTGGCTTTAGTGCACAGGCTCTAGAGGCAAGCTACCGGGGTTCTAATCCTGGCTTCACCACTGCACTAGCTGTGCAAGCGTGGCCAAGCCACGGCAGCTCTCTGTGCCTCATTTTCTCATCTACATCCACCACACAGATGGGTTGTAAGAATTAAATAAAATAATCACATAAAGCCTAGCAGAAAATTAGGGCTCAGAAAACATGAGTTGCAATGTGGCTCCAAGTGGAATCACCCTAGAAGGCCTTGCTTGCCCAGGATGGCTGAAAAAGACTCCATCCTAAGAAGAATCTCAGAGCACTGGCAGCAAAAGCTAAGCCTTTGACTGGTGCCTTGGTGGCACAGGCATAGGGGCACCAGCTTATTCACATTTGGATAGCCTGCTTCTCATCAGACCACAAGGCACACTTTGGGAGTGGGATTTCTCCCAGAGGCCCTGAGGTCAGCTGAAACCTGGTTATCAGTCTCCTACTCTCTCCCCATTCTAGAAGGTGACAGAACTAGTGGTGGCACGGAATATCCAAACACAGTTTCAATGAAATGTTTAGACACTAGTCCCAGAGTCACACTGCCCTGAGACAGAAGAATTGGTTTCAGGGAGTAGAGGTAAGAGAGGGAAGTGTGGAAAGGTCACCCTGTTACCCTATTATGGAGAAGGGGACGATTCCTCACTTTGATAATCCTCTAGCAGGGTTACTTTGAAGCAGCCATTTTCAAAATAGAAGTCACGTGGTCAAAATGAGCCTCAAGGTGGCCACCGAACAGCTGCCCCTGGCCCTTCCCAGGAGTGTCTGGCGTACTTACCGAAGAGCAGCGGCTTGAGGCTGAGGGTTCGGATGAAGTGATCCCTGTCGGTGACCAGCTGGACCTTACGCTCGTGCCCCACCTAAGGGAAAGGCGCACAGCAGGCAGCTGGGGGGCCAGACGGCGCTGCCCAAGAAGGGCAAAGTCGCCTCGGTCCAGAGCGCGACAGCGGGCTTGTGAGCGGGTGCGTGCGAGACCGGCACACGGCAGCGACGGGGGCAACATGGGGAACCCGGGCCAGGCGCCAGTCTTCTCGGGCTCAGCCGAGCAGGGCCTGGAACGCGGCGCAGCGGGGGTCCTCACCTTGATGCCCTCGAGTCGGGGGAGGGGACCTAAGGTTGTCGCGGGCCCGGGGCTCTGGGCGCGGCGCTGGGGCCCGGGGTCGGTGCTCTCGTCGCCGTTGCTGTAGTGCACGAAGAGCAGCAGCGCCAGCACGTTGCCCAGGTACAGGTGCACGAACACCATCAGCACCAGGAAGTAGGCGCGCGAGCAGATGCCGCGGGGCTTGCACAGCGGCCGCACCGGG
>NW_007253981.1:219666-221941 GCF_000164805.1 Carlito syrichta
CGCGGTCACTAGGAGACCAGGCCTGGGGATGCTGTGCCTGCTGGGAGCCGCCCGCTCGAACCCGGGCTCTCTGTCCCTGGGACCCCGGCCCACACTGGGACTTCTCTTCCCGAACCGGGTGGCCGTCAGGCAGAGCTGTCCACTCCTCAGGTCAGTAGCCAAGCCCCCGAATGTAGTTGCAGATAAGAGCAGCACCATCAAGGCAGAGCCCACGGGTGGTTTCTCGGTTCCTAGGCTAAGGCGACCTCTTCCCTCCTCCGGGAAGAGTGTGGTCCGCATGTTCTGACTCCGGGAGTTGGGGTGAGGGAGCGACAGCAGGGAGGAGGCCGCGTGGAGAGATGACTCAGTACTGCGGTGGCTTGGGGGCGCCACGAAAGCCGGTGATGCACACGCGACGACGTGGTAGGACCCACGACCTTCTTATAGGCATACTTGGAGGTACGGATCTCCGGAGTCCTGCTGGAGTCAGGCCTTAGGAAGCAGCTACCTGATGTGCGGGGTTGCACAGGCAGTGGGACTCAGTCTGGGGCAGTCAGGACATCCTGGAGGAGCCCCGGCATCAGAAGGTCAGCCCCCCCAACAGTAACCTGCAGGAATGTAACAGGTGCTTAGGTGTGTGGGAACACCTCTTACCTCGAAGCTGGCACATGTGAAGAGACGCAATACCTCAGAGAAAAATTAAACTGTGATTATCACCAAAAATGAGGGTGGGATATATACCAGTGGCCAAAAAAGTGCCAAGACATTTTTGTGATCTCTGCTCTTCTAGGCCTGGGTTATCTTCAGGTAGAGATGCACACGCCCCCAGGGCAAAAGTTGACTCCTCTCAAGGGTGAACATGCAGACAAGAGCAACTTCTTTAAGGTAGGTCAAATTAGTGGTTTCTCCTTGTTGAGACACCCTGCCTCTGCTCCCTCCTTCCTCCTACCCCTAGAAAAGCATAGTCTGCATATTCTGGTATGCTCAGTCAGGGCAGGCTAGGGCCTCCAAGGGCAGGCCCACCACTTCTGAGATTCTACACAATGGCAAGTTTCACTAGTGCAAGCACACAGGGGCATCCACTAACCCAGCCACCCTCAGGGACCACTCTATCAATCTCCTTAGGATAATGCGGAGAAACAGTGCCCTACAAAAGGAAAGATTCTTGATGTTTCCAGGGACAGAGAGGAAGCAGGTAGCAATGGGAGCGGTTATGGCTTAGTCAAAGCTGGAATGCTAACCAAACACCACCAGAGGCCCAGCAGCTCACATCAGGTGAGTGGGAACCAACAGCTCCAAAAGCAATCAGGCAGGCCTGGACAGCCCTCTGCAGAGGCAAAATCATCGAGGATCTGGTCCCTTATCCCTAAAATGAATTTCAAAAGAAATATAATTGTTGCTAAAAAAATGCTTGGTTGGTTGTGCATGGTGGCTCAAGCTTGTAATTCCAGTACTTTGGGAGGCCGAGGTGGGAGGGTTGCCTGAGCCCAGGAATTCAAGACCAGCCCTGGGCAACTTGGCGAGATCTCGTCTCTATAATAAACCAAAAAAATTAACCGGGCATGGTAGCGCATGCCTGTAATTCCAGCCACTTGGAAGGCTGAGGAGGAAGGATTGCCTGAGCCCAGTAGGTCAAGGTTGTGGTGGCCGTGAGCATGCCACTGAACTCCAGCCTGGGTGACAGATTTGAGACTCCACTCAAAAAAAAAAAAAAGAAAAAAAGAAAAGAAAGGGCCAGGCACGGTGGCTCAAACCTGTAATCCCAGCATTTTGGGAGGCCGAGGTGAGAGGACTGCTTGAGCCCAGGTGTTGGAGACGAGCCTGGGCAACATGGCGAGACTTCGTCTCTACAATAAATCAAAATATTTGCCAGATGTGGTGTTGTACACCTATAGCTCCAGCTACTTGGAAGGCTGGCCAGAGCCCAGCAGGTCGAGGTTGTGGTAGCTGTGAGCATGCCACTGCATTCCAGCCTGGGCAACACAGTGAGACTCCAACAAATAAAGTAAAATGAGTTGGGAAGGGTGGCCCATGCCTGTAATTCCAGCACTTTGGGAGGCAGAGGTCAGAGGTTGCCTGAGCCCAGGAGTTAGAGTCCAGCCTGGGCAACTTGGTGAGACCTCGTCTCTACATTAAGTCAAAAAATTAGCCAGGCATGGTAGCACATGCCTGTAGTTCCAGCTACTTGGAAGGTTGAGGCAGAAGGATCGCCTGAACCCAGCAGGTCAACTCTGGGATGGCCGTGAGCATGCCACTGCACTTCAGCCTGGGTGACGGAGTGAGACTCCAACTCAAA
>NW_007253981.1:222083-227442 GCF_000164805.1 Carlito syrichta
CACCTCAGCCTCCCAAGGTGAGGGATTACAGGCTGAGCCACCGAGCCCGGCTTCATTTTTTTTTAAGTTGGAGTTTGTCACCCAGGCTGGAGTGCAGTGGCAAGCTCATGGCCACCGCAGCCTCAACCTGCTGTACTCAGGTGATCCTTCCGCCTCAGCCTTCCCAATAGCTGGAACCACAGGCATGCTAATTTTTTGATTTATTGTAGAGACGAGGTCTTGCCAAATTGCCCAGGCTAGTCTTGAACTCATGGGTTCAGGCAATCCTCTTGCTTCTGATTCCCGAAGTGCTGGAATTGCAGGTATGAGCCATCATGCCTGGCTAGTTCTCATTTTAAATGGCCATGTAATATGTATACCAGCACCTACCTCACGGGGCTGCCATGAGGACTAAGTGGGTATGTGCTCGGTCACCGTTGGCATAATTGTCTTGTGTGGAGACCAAGTGATCTGGCTTACTGATCGATGGCTGGGTCCTAAGTGCCCCTAACAGAGCTGGTATACAGGTGATGGTCAGGTGTTTGTTGTGTGAACCCCTGGGGGCTACATGGAAAATCTCTCCTCTAGACTTTGCTAATATGGGCTATTCTCTTTTTAGCATTGCCAAGGGTATGATGTCAAGGTCATGGTACCCTGCTTCACTGATCTGCAAGAATGGCCCTGTGCTTGGATGTTCCTTTAGCTCCTGGTTTTGCTGGCCCAGTAAAAACATTCACTAGTGACCAGTTCCTTCTATGTCCCCATTAACTGGTGACTCCTGGATGGCAAAGTACACAATTGTATGCCCAGGTGCCAAGCATGCAGATTAGCACATCACACCTGAGGTCCAGTGAGGAACAACTACATTCAGACCGGCAGTGTGAGAGGTCTCTTTGGACTTTAACTGCCCTACGTATGCTGCTCTGAAACCTTCACTTTACTGAGTTACTTACCATTGACATTGCTGCCACTACTGACATCACACATGTAGACCCCTCGATCAGAATCCAAACCCCATTTACTGTCCTTCACCCTTGGGCTTAAGACTCCAAGCACTTCCAGTTTTCCCAAGTTGTCTCTCACCCGAGTTGTCTTCATAACCCTCAGGGTCCTGTGAAGCTACAATTTGCCCTGCCATACTCCACAGCCCTATGCTCCCACAACTGCTTTGGAGGGACCCAGAGGTCTTCCAAATGGGGACTTGAGGCTCAATCACTACTCTACCACAATCTTGGGATCTGTCTGTGGCAAGAAATGATTCAGTCTGTACCCAGAGAGGAAGAGGCGAGCTGAAACTGCCAGGATTTTCCACTTTCCTCTACAGGGATCATTTACAGGTGCGTTCTCCTGACAGGCAGAGAGAAAAAGGGCAAGAGCCCAGTCTAGCCAGTGGAGCTTTCACAGCCCTCTCAAAGAGGGGGCTCACCAGTAGGAAGGCACTCAACTGGTGTTCACTGGCTAGATCCCTCTGGGGCTCAGGAGACTACTTATACCCTTTGAAGACTCTTTTTTTTGAGTTGGAGTCTCACTCTGTCACCCAGACTGGAGTGCAGTGGCATGCTCCTGGCCACCGCAGCCTCGACCCACTGGGCTCCAGCAATCCTTCCGCCTCCGCCTTCCAAGTAGCCAGAACTACAGCGCGTGCTACCACGCCTGGCTAATTTTTGATTTATTGTAGAGATGAGGTCTCGCCAAGTTGCCCACAGGTTGAGGCAATCCACTTGCCTCGGCCTCCAAAAGTGTTGGGATTACAGGCTGAGCCACCAAGCCCGGCTTAAAGAAAGACTCTTAACACACTTTTATAATTGGAAACTTACAGTTTATTTTGAATTAACTACTCAATTTTGAGCAGATGACACTGCCTCAATAAATTTTTTCTTTGAAGAAAAACAAAGTAAATTCATGAAAATACTGTGTCTTCCTTTCTCTTCTATCCTTTGTAGGGTAGAAAAATTCTGCCTGACCTTCCCCATCTTCCTGATAATGTTAACAAAGGACAGCCACTGGGAGCACAAAAGAAGCTCTCCACAAGTCAAAAGCTATAGGCTATATGGTCTGGGCACAGAACCATCTGCAGCTCCAGTGGCCAGGGCCACAGCTGGACACAAGTGCAGAACCTGGCAGTCATGCAGTCCTGAAAATACCCAGGGTATAACTTTAGGGTACAAAGCTGCAACTCAGCTCCTGTGCCATGGCAGTGCCACAGAAGGAACTCGATGGAGAAGCAAAGGCTTCAGATGCCAAAATGTTATTGTGCCAACACAGCATTTATACCCCACCTTGAGGTCCTGCAGCAGGTGCTCTCCTCATTCACAATCAACTCCCCATCGTTCCACTCTGGGTTCATTTGCTGCACTCTTAACTTGTTCTCCCAATCCACCCCACAGTTCCTCCTTTGCTGGGGACAACAAGACGAGACAAAAACTGGGGAGAAAGGGAACCTGCAGCTAGCTATGTACCCCAAGACCCCAAGAGTCGCAGCTGCCCTCTGTCTTCAATTTTACGGCTTACATGGTACCTGGGAAATTGTTCAGTAGAGGTGAAATGTATGAACAGCAAATAATTTCTACCCCAATATCCACAGATCTCCCTATTAGCTCCCCCAGGGGGGGCGAGGAGAACTGGGTTCAGAGTGGAGGCACCGAATGAAACTGCAGAAAACCCAGAGATCAGAGATCTAACAATTTTTTGTTGTTGTTGGAGTTCTACAGTCACGGCTACTGCAGCCTCAACCTGCTGGGCTCAGTTGATCCTTCTGTCTCAGGCTCCTGAGTAGCTGGGACTACAGGCATGTGCCACCACACCTGGTAGCACTTTTCAAAGACTAGCAGGACCAGGAGCAGGTCAGGTACAGCACCATACAAACCACTTGCTCCCTTGCACTTAACAGTGCAAAAACGAGTCCTTTTCTCTGGCCAGCCCCTCCAATACTAGAGCTGGGACCTCAAAAAGGATTCTCCTAGCCTTAGACTCCCAGGCCCTAGATAGAGGTATCTTCTGACAGCTGGAACCAGGCAACACATCTTACCCTCAGAACAGCTGTTGGACACACTCTAGGTAACATGGAAATAACTTGTGCAAGCCTGGCCGGAGTCAAGAAGGCCAGTGCCTTTGGGAGGGCTATGCTGAACTCTGACCCTGATGTTTGCCAGAGAATGCAGCAAGAGTATCAGGCATGGCTGCATGTGACTCTGGTCAGTGTTACACCACTTGAATACTGGCACAAAAGAAGAGACCAAGGTAAAGCAAATTTATTTGGGGGGGTAACAATTCCTTTCAAAAGTGGATCTCCATCTTTAAGAGACAAAAAGAAATTGCTAAATCTATGTCCCCTAGTCAGGGGGACCACAAGCTCACCTTTGTTCTGCTGTGGGCTCTGGCCTGGCAGCCAGACCCAGGTGAGCTTCACTTTCAAGAATATAGATGAGCCCACAACAAGAGACAATAACACCCCATGGCCAGAAGACCCCATTCTGTACTGTCTCCTTACTGCCAAGGTGAGGCAGGAGGCATGTGACTCCCTGTGCTCCATGCCCATTGCACAGACCAATTCAATTCCTCATCATCTGCCACTCATGCCCTTCCCTTGGGACTCCAGCTCTGGCCAAATACATGAATTAGGAAAGCAGAGGCCACCCCGGGGCCCTCTTACAGTATAGACATTCCAAGGCAGGTAGGTGGGCAGCATGTGTTACATTCTAAGTGAAATAGCTAGAGGGTAAAACACTCCAATGCCAATTTATTTTTTAAAATGGCTCTGTGTTATCCTATGGTTTGCCTTTTTTTCTTTTTGTATAATTGTACAACCTTTGAAAATTACACAAGGTGTAATGATCTAATACTATTAACAGCCATTCAGAAAAAAAACTATCCCTCCCTCCCAACAACCATCCAGGGGGATTTAAAAGTCCTGAAAAGAAGTCAATTCAATATGACCTCTACCCTGGTAGAAACAAAAAGTGAAAAGATGAGAAGAAAACAGAAATTGACTAAGAGGTGTTGCCAGTGTGTCTCAGGAGTGGGGCCCTGGCTGTCGCCTGGGGTCGTGAAAGGCAGAGCCTGCAGCATGCAGTATGACAGCCGGGAGATCTTGCAGCCGTATCTTCCTCATCCCGGCATGACCATGTCCCAACTTAGGTATCATGGAAATCCTTCAGCAGGGTTCTCCTCCGCTGCTCTGCTATGTGCATCTGGTTCTCCAAGTCCTGTACCAGAGAAGCAAGATGGGTACTTGCACGGCCCAGCTCCAGGAGAAGGGAGTAGCCAAAGCCACACACACCACGGGGCCTCCAAGGAGTCAAAAGCATTGCCTCTCAGCAGTTACTTCCAGTGTACATGCCAACAACTCTATTACCTATTAGCACACCAATCCTCCCTTACCTGTAATATAGGGTCCAAAGACAGCAGGCACTTACCCCTCTGTCATAGCTGTCTGCACGCTCCACTTTCCATGACAGGTTTTCGATCTCAGCCTCCAGCTGAGCCTGCTGGTATTCAAACTGTATAGGTAGAGCAGGAGGGTCAAAAGGTGAGGGGGCTGTAGCCTGAGCAGGGCCTGTAGATGGGGGGAGGGGAGGGCACATGCAGCACCTCAGGCTCACAGGAACAACAGACAACCCTGATACTGTTCTAGAAAATAGTGTTATTTATTCCCTGTGCCCAAAGTGAGAATCCAAACAAAAGGCTACACAGAGTATGGCCAAATGGCAAGGCCACACTCAACCTCCATCTCCAAAGAAAGGGGAAGAATTTAAGCCACTAAAGAAGGTGGGGTGTGGTGGCTCATGCCTGTAATCCCAGCACACTGGGAGGCCAAGACAGGAGGAGCATAAGGCCGGGGGTCCAAGATCAGCCTGGGCAATAAAGCACACAACAACAACAAAAGAAGCCACTAAAAAGAATGCTTCCCATATGTAGGAAAACAGATGTTGCAAAAAGTAAAAACAAATATTCTCAGACACTTTATTCACCAAATACTTTTCATTTTTTTCAACCCTTTTGTAAATCAAGTCTTTAAAATATTCAAACTCAAATACTGGCTTCATAATTATACATCTAAGGAGATATAGCTTTATGCACAAAAAATTTTCCTCAATGTCCTATTGATAATAGTGAAAGAAACAATAAATGTCCCAAATGATGGTACAACTGTATAGTGGAACATTTATGCAGCCATTAACAAAATGGATGCCGGGCTTGGTGGCTCAGCCTGTAATCCCACGCCTTTGGGAGGCTGAGGTGAGTGGATTGCCTGAGCCCGCGGGTTCGAGACCTGCCTGGGCAGCGAGACCTCATCTCTACAATAAATAAAAAAAAATCAGCCAGGTGTGGTAGCACATGCCTGTAATTCCGGCTACTCGGAAGGCTGAGGTGGAAGGAT
>NW_007253981.1:227698-243050 GCF_000164805.1 Carlito syrichta
TCTTTTTTTTTTTTTTTTATTTATTGTAGAGACGAGGTCTTGATAAGTTGCCTGGGCTGGTCTCACACCCACAGGCTCAGGCAATCCATTCACCTCTGCCTCCCAAAGTGCTGGGATTACAAGCTGAGCCACCAAGTCTAGTCAACATGAATTTTTAAAAGGTTGGATAACTGTGGTCATTTCTTTCTGGTAGGATTATGAATAATGTAAATGCTTTCCTATGTTCCTATTCAATAAATGTGAATTACTTTATAATCAGCAGGAAACAACCCACATCTAAGATGAAGAATTAAACAAAGGCATAAAATAGTCAACTATAACTTAGGTACATGCATGCCGAATATCCTGTCCTAAGCATGGGCATTGGACTCCCAAGTGGCCACAGACCTTTTTAGCCGAGTGTCTTTTATATATGGTTATTCAAAGGGCATAGGTGCATCTGCTTTATATTACACAAAATGATAGCACCTGAGATCTATTTTGGAGGTACCCAGTAGAAATGGAATTTTGTAATTAGACAGTTTTGTTTTAATTTTGCTCTCCCAATGACAGGCTAGTCCCTACTTTCCTGTAGAGTGCTGGTAGACACCTCTAAGGACTCCTTTGCCTTACCAGCTTCTTCCTGGGTCCAGACTCCATGTAGTATGCATATGGGTAGGTATACTGCAGGGTATATCGACACTGCAACAGGAGAGAAAAGAAGGGACGTATGCCTGTGATTCCAACCTACTTGCATCTCAGGTGGCTCTTACAATTCTTACCCTACCAAGCAAATTAGCCTGGCTCTCTAGGTATGAGCCTCAAAGAAATGAGACCAAGACAAATAGAGGATGAACTGGGGGAAGACATGGGGAAAACAAAGACTGCCATAGAACACCCAGAGTTTCATTTTCAAACTGATTTATTACCAGCAGCTGCCTCAATGGCGTTTCACTGTTGAGCAAGACATCAGAGTACACACATCTATCTCAGTAACTGTCCAAAGACAATCTCTTATTTTTCTTTGTGTGATGTATAGATGGGACAAAAGGAGAACCGAAAGGCTGTAGCACAGGCAGTGGAACATTTATCTTAGAAATCCCCTAGACATCTAGCAGAGAGTTGGGTTCTTGGTGGGTACAGCACAGAGATGTGGACCCTTAAGCAGAAGCATGCATGGCTGCGCAGGGTGTTGAAATCCCCCCCCCCACAGGGTCTCTCACCCTCAGAGGTCTGTACCTGACAGAGCCAGCACCAGGGACTAGAAGAATGTGGTAGATACCTTGGCCAAGAGCTTAGCAGCATTCTGTAGGTATTGCCAGTCGATCCATGTCCCTAGATTGTTCATGACCCTCTCCTGAATCTTTTCATGAATCCGCTGGTATGTCTGTGCCTCTAGCTGCAAGCTTTTGTTGTGGTTTTCCCACTACAGGGCACAGAATAAAGGAGAAAACTGCAGTAGTCCTGAGAAGTTGCAGAGGTCTACACAGTTCAGCAAAGACACCTTGTTGGTAGGGCATGGCTATAGACTCCTTTAGCTTATGGGGACTGTGTGTCCTTGAGAGAGCAAGAAAAGAGGTCTTCTTCTACCCATAATTTTTTTTTTTTTTTTGAGTTGGAGTCTCACCCGTCGTTCAGTCTGGTGGCAGTGGCACACTCACAGCCACCCCAAAGACAACCTGCTGGGCTCAGGAGATCTTTCCGCCTCAGTCTTCCAAATAGTTGGAACTATAGGTGTGCGCTACCATGCCCAGCTAATTTATTGATTGATTGACTGTAAAGATGAGATCTTGCCAAGTTGCCCAGTCTGCTCTTGAACTTGTAGCTCAGGCAATCCTCTCACCTCGGCTTCCCAAAGTGCTGGGATTATAGGCTTGAGCCACCACACCCAGCCCCATCCATACTTCTAATCTGTCCAGAGCAGCTGCCTGCCTGCCAGATCACTCTACCCCTCTGGGAAAATGGGACTCCAACCCTGAGAACTAAGCAAAGCTAGGTCCCTGATGGTCTGCTGTGCTAAGAGAACAAATGTGCTATATACTTTGGGCTTCTAAAGAGTCTCCCATGGAGAAACTGCTCTCTAAATCTGACTACAAAGATGGCACTGGACAAAAAAAGACTACCTGGTGGTCGTTCCCTGCCTGTCAATCCATCACCCAACCAAGGTCAGTACTAGGTCCTTCCCTGTGGGCTGGGACTGTCTTTTAGAGTCTGAAAGCCACATCTATGAAGGGGACTCAAAAAAAAACCACGGTATTATTTTTTGGAGGGCAGGCTCCTTAGAGGCTCTTCCCTCTAAGTGTTCTAGGAATCCATCAGCATGAGTATACCTGCTAGTATTGCTGTGAGAAGCTGCATTCGGCTTCAGTAAAAATTTTTTTGGCAATCCTTTCAACACGTCTGCCCATTTCACGATGGGTGATTTATAAGCCCACCTGCTTACACCACACTGAGTGTTCAGCAGTTTTTGACCCCTAAAATGGTATGACCCCCATGCTCCACCTTTCCTATTCACCAAATCTCACCCCAAGAGATTTTTCAGGCGTATTACAAATGGCGAATACTTTGAAGGTGACTGAAGCTTAAACACGTAAGAAGACAATTTTTTATAAATAAATTCTGGGGTTTTTTGATCCCTCTCATATAAAGGCAACACTCAGGCTACTATAAGAGCTCTATCCATTGACTTCTATGTGTACAGTCTGGCTCTATCAGTCCCTAGGAATCCCATCCCAACCAGTTAAGTGTAAGAAGCCTTGGTAGGAGAGAACACCTACCCTCTCAAAGTAGAATAAATACTTCTTGAGGGCTTCCCTGGCCTGGGCTTGCTGGCTCTGGTTGACAATGTCAGGATTCTCCTTATAACGACTGCATTCATAGTACTCACTGCCATGAGTCTTCCAATCTCCTAGACACATCCAGCAGAAGTCTGTACAGAACAGGGGAAGGGTCATTTATATCCAAAAAAGCAAACCCACATTCCTCCAAGGAATAGGCAAAGCAATGGGACAGACAGACCCTGATTCAAAGAGGTCACCTAAACAGAACTTCCCAAGGGTACCTCTTTCCAGAGGGAATGTGCATTTCTCATCCCTGTCACATCCCACTGCCTCTGTAGCCTGTCCTTACTGATATGAACAATAGCTTATGGATATTTTCCATTCCACGAGAACACGTGCTGTGTGCCTTATTAATTCAGCACAGGCAGATGCTGACTGGTCTGCTGTGTCAATGCCACTATGAGAAGCAGAAAGATATCCAACTGAGGCCCACTTGGTTGTCTAGAACATACATCATCTATACAAAATGCACTCCTATCTCTCCCACTCACAACTCTTGCCCCAAAAGTTTCCCGGGATTCACTCTCATAACTTTGCTTACTGACTTCCTTAAAAGGGATTGTATAAAGCTATAGGGAATTCAAAGCCAAACTCAGAGACCCAAAGGTTATTCAACTTCTCTCCTTCTGGGAATCTTCATTCAATAGTGGCAATACTGTCCTCTCCTTAGTGAAGCAGGTGTGCTTGCTACTGTTTTAAAGAATACATTCCTTAGGGTTGCCCACAT
The DNA here is from genome assembly GCF_000164805.1 of Carlito syrichta. Lineage (NCBI taxonomy): Eukaryota > Metazoa > Chordata > Mammalia > Primates > Tarsiidae > Carlito > Carlito syrichta. Next base: position 231,245 of record NW_007253981.1, read on the forward strand.
AGGTGGTATAACTGTACAGCAAAACAAGGGAAGGTAGTTAACCCTGAGAATCAAGGGATATGGAGACTATGATTGGGGAGGGGCACACAAGGGTCTTCTTAGGCACTAGGAATGTGGTGAGTATAGGGGTATTTGTCATTCTTCTTTAAATGTATGTGTGTCTTTTGAGAGAGAGAGAGAGGGGCCCCACTGAGGAAATATACGCATGGCCCATCTTCATTCCACACTGCAGAATCACTGTTCCTGTCTAAGACCTTGCCAAATCTACCCTGATTACAGAGGACTCCTGAGAACAGCATTCACATGGGCTCTTACAAAGAGACACTCAGGGGCTCTTGGTCAGCATCAGAGTAGCAGTGTAAAAGACCTACTTGGACATATTTTCTACTTGAAAGGACTTTGTTTCTTCACTTGGCCTAATAGTAAGGAAAATAAAACCAACAGATTCTAAGCTATGTAAACTGTTTTTGAAAGGAGGTCTGAAAGGATAAATTAAAACCCCCTCTAGAAATCTCAAGGGAAAACTACTACTTTACTGCCTCTGGTAAAGGTATCTATAAGGTAGCACAGATAAGCCTATGCTACTTACCTGTCATAGCAAAAAGAATGAAAACAACACACTAAAATATTCTACTTGGATAACTGAGAATCATGGGGGTTATCCCAAGCTTGACTTCTGACTACATGTACCAGCAAGATGGCAGTGGGATTATAAAAAGGACCAAAAAATAAAAAGTAAATAAAAATCAAGAGCTATTTTATGCAAATATTGTGACTATAAGTGACTGAGGCTCCCCTTTGTTTTATCATTTCATTACAGAACTACTCACTAAAATAGCAATGGCAACCCAAGCACAAGAAACATAGGCCATGCCACTGAGCCTAATGCACCAAGCCTGGGACTCACCGTGTTTACATTTGGAGCATTGCTGTCAGAGGGAAACAGAAGAGAACATGTTAAGGGCATGTTGACCAAAGGCTTCATATCACACATGCAAAGTGTATAGGCTTCTGCTCACCATGTGATTGCAGCCTCCATTCTTCTCAATGCAGATGTTGCACTTGGGACACTGAGGAAACATAAGGGTGACATTAGGCGCATATACCATCAGGTCGGTTTTAAGACAAATTACACAAAGCTCCTGGCACCTGTGCCCAGTGGCTCACCATGCGAGCACTTCTGGGAGGAGCATCTCATTTAAATGTGGGAGGTTGCTGAAGCTGGAACAGCAATTCAAGAAAATAAGATCAGCATATTTGGCTTTGAAACACTTCAAGCACCATCTGCCCCTGCCATGAAGCTACTCAGATTAAGCACAGGCTAAATCAGTAGAAAGCCTGCCTGCTTGAAAGGGCTGCCAAGAAACACAAATGCTGCCACACTTGGATTAAGCCCTGGACAGTCCTGCCTGGACTTCTGCTTCCAAAAGAGGGCAAGGAAATTATCTCTTAAGCTCCTCTCATTTGAACGATGCTAGCAGCTGGGTACAGTGGCTCACACCTATAATCCCAGCACTTTGGGAAGTGGAGGTGAGAGGAATGCCTGAGTCCAGGGGTTCAAGACCAGCCTGGTCAACTTGGTGAGACCTCATCTCTACAACAGATCAAAAAGTTAGCCAGGCATGGTGGTGCACACCTGTGGTTCCAGCTACTTGGAAGGCTGAGGCGGAAGGATCGCCTGAGCCCAGCAAGCTGAGATTGTGGTGGCCATGAATGTGCCTCTGCATTCCAATCTGGTAAGAGAGTGAGACTCCTACTCAAAAAAAAAAAAAAACAAAAGAGAAAGAGAGAGAGAGATGCCAGTAACCTCAGGCAGCAAAGCAGAAACCAGCCTGATGCTGTGCTTCTCTCACTGCCATCAAGAAGACTATGCTTAATGATGTCATGGTCACAGCTGTGCTTTGTGAGTGCAGTGACTCAGTGAGTGACTGGCACAGGGTAAAGTAGCCCTTAGAGCTCACAGGCAATACTTTCCCATGGAAAGCTTCAATATGAGAACTGGGCAGGCTTGGGATTACATTACAGCCTTACTATTTATCCAGGTGTGGCTATTAACCACTTCCTACCCAGGGCTATCAAAGCCTGCTAAGTAGTCAATAAAAATTAGTTTTCTTCTAATTAGTTTCCCCCTTGGGGAAACTTCCCAGGCATTTAAAGTTTTAAAACGCACCTAGTGCATTTTATGATAAACTGGTACAACCTCTGCCGAATCTAGGTGAGGGTCTGCAGCCACTAGCAAGGATCCTGTGTAGCACTAAGAAGGGCAGTAACCATGACTTACATCTTTAGTGTGAGCACTAATGTAGTTGGCTGTTTCAGAGTCATCTGCACACTTCGTAAGCCATTTCCGGATCGTGGCACAGTCTGTGGGGGCGTGATACATCTGACGACACTTGAAACTTAAAATCGGAAAAACAAAAACCATTCAAATATTTATCAAGTCAGGGTTCCGTGTTTTAAATTTTCCTTTTGTCCAAGCCAACAGGTCATGAATTAGAGCTTTTCAAAGAGTAAAGTCACCTTTCAAGGCTTTTGTGACCTTGACATATTCAGAATTACACTGTAATACTGCATAAATGTATCTTCTCAACTTGAGCCCTTCTAAGATATGCTCTAATCTGCCCAAATAAAATAATTTGTGTGATGTCAAACCTTCTTGAAAGGCAGTCAAACACAGAGTTTAGCCTGTCAAAGAGCATGGTGAGGTGCTCTGAGAAGGGTCCTGGGGTTCCAACCTAAGGCAGGACTGAGATCCACTTCTGGGAGTCTCACCTCATCTTCCCTCCCAGCCAGATGTGCACACATGGATGTACAAATGCCAGAATCTGTGAAATCTGTAGGGGCATGACACATCTAATGACACCTTAAAATAGAAAATAAAAACACTCTAATACTCATTGGGCTGGCTCTCATGCTTTAAATTTCCCTTAAGTCTAAGACAACAGTCCTTTGTGGACAGCAAAGGCCCTCAGGCAGATAGCCAAACACATGTCCCAAGAAAATAAGTGCATGATGTGGGACACAAGGATGAAGAGCAACTACATTATGAGTCTTAATCTTTGGAGGGTCACAAGAATCCTTTAATAATGTCTTGAAAGGCAAGCATGTATGCACACATACATTTTCTATAAAGTTTCTCTGAGGTCCCACCATAAATCTTTTGGGGGAAATGGGATCAGGAGGACAGATCAGGGCCTAAATTATGTTTCTGTCACTTACTAGGTAGGTTTACCTTGCACCTTGATTTCTTCACTTAGAACATAAGGGTCATAAACAGCTGTGATAATGCAGGGAAAGCAATCAGGATAGTGCCTGCCACCTGGTAATCCTTGCATAAACTTCAGTTATTCCCATAATATCTACTGAATGGAGTGAATCTCAAGTAGACATAGAATATATCTGTGAATTAGTTTTAAAGGCTATGACAGAGACAGATTAAAACGTTATAGCTTTCTAACACAGTAACATGTAAATTAACAGTGCAGGTAGATACCTATCTATAAAATCTCTGGGTCATGAGTTTTAGTAGTATAAACCTTAACACACTGTCCAAGAAACTGTATCATTCTTTGTCTTCAGATTGAGCATTTATCAAACCCTGTGGAACATGAAATGTTAGGCACAAACCTGCCCACCTAGAGCAGTTGCTCTTTGGGTTCAGAGACCCTGCCTCTTTTAGCCCTGTCCTCATACTAAGCAACAGCAGTGGTGCTTTGGAGCACCAGGAATGAGCCTAGGGCTGTTCAGCACCCACACTCACTCTTACCAGAAGACCTCATTGCACCGATTGCACTGTACTCGGCGAGCTCTAGGCTCCTGTACCCGAATAACCATGGGGCAGTCTGCACCAGGGCAAAGCTGGAGCTGGTAATGACTCTGTGAACACACCAAGGGGGAAACAATGAGGACATTCCTTAATTGCTATCTCCAAATTAGACCCTCCTCCCCAAGGGCTCACACACCTTCTGTTCTTCCAGCTGATGACATATCAAGGAGCTATATGAATTTAGGATGGGTATCATGAAGACCACACATTAGCCAGATATTTCAGAGAACCTCTGAATATTTAACGTAAGCCAGGTGGCAATTCACTAAAATGATCTAAAGGTATATGACAAAATATATTACAAAATAATTGTGCCTGATGTAATGGTTTGCGCCTATAATCCTCGCTACTTGGGAGACTGAGGCATGAGGATCGCTTGAGCCCAGGAGTTTGAGGATATAGTAAGCTATGGTGGGTCACTGCACTCTAGCCTGGGCAACAGAGCAAGACTCCATTTCTTTCTTTTCTTTTCTTTTTTTTAAAATTGGAGTCTCACTCTGTCACCCAGACTGGAGTGCAGTGGCACGCTCCCGACCGCTGCAGTCTCGACCTGCTGGGCTCCAGTGATCCTTCCGCCTCAGCCTTCCAAGTTGCCGGAACTACAGGCGCACGCTACCACATCCGGCTAATTTTTGATTTATTGTAGAGACGAGGTCTTGCCACGTGCAAGACTCCATTTCTAAATAAACAAACAGAATTGTATCCATGAGATGAAAGTACATGTGAACCAGGGCTGGAAAGGCACACAGCCCAGTTAGTTGTGCAAAAAATAGCTCTGAGGATCACTACCAAAGGCAGCAAACAGTACAAAGAATGAGGCTGCCTGTTTATCCTGCAGCACATGCATGAAGAAAACCCAGACCACAAATCAATCTAATAAGCTTAGGCATAAAAGGCAAAGACAAAGCCAGGTGTGGTGGCTCACGACTGTAATCCCAGCACTTTGAAGGCGGAGGCAAGAAGACTGCCTGAGCTCAAGAGTTTGAGACCAGTCTGGGCAACATGGCAAGAACTTGTCTCTACAATAAATAAAAAAATCAGCCGGGTGTGGTGGTGTATGCCTGTGATTCCAGCTACTTGGAAGGTTGAGGCGAAAGGATCACCTGAGCCCAGCAGGTTGAGGCTGGGATGGCGGAGAGTGCGCCACTGCACTCCAGCCTGGGCGACAGAGTGAGACTCTGACTCAAAAAAAAAGAGACAAAAATGAAAACGATGTGACATGAAATCAGCAAGCCTGGGCAGGTAGCCCAATAGAGGAAAAGGACTCCAAGACTGACCATGCTAGAATCCTGGACAAGTTTTCTCATTGCTCAAAAAGAAATATCCCTTCTTTGTGCTGAATCTACACAGTAAACCAACTGGGACTCCTGAAATATACCTGACTTGTATTCATCCCCTAACATAAAATAGCTTGTTTAAGCAACTATGTGTAAGGTGGAAATGTCTATTCATTCTATGGAAGAGAAAGCCAAGACTCAGGGAGGTAAAATTATGGGTCAATGGTCACAAAGCAAGGAGGCAACAGACCTGGGTTTCATACAATGGTTTATGACTCCAGGCCTATGCTCTTCACTGACATTCTAGTGACTTTCCAACTTTTTTAAAGCCACAGAGCTCTCTCTTCAAACAACAGCAGCACCTAATGGCAGCCTAGTTTATAAAGTAACTGTGATGACCAACTGATGGAAGGTAGACCCAGGAAAACAGAGGGCAGGAGAAAGGCTGGCCATACCTCCACGTAGTCCCTGAAGAGGTAGCGCCTATATTTGTCTCTTAATTCTTCATTGGGAAGCAAAGGAAACACAAAGTCCTCTGGTGTACGGAGTGGACAGTCTTGAGCCATACAAGAGACTCCTGTTGAACAAAGACAACCTGATGGACAACTGTATTCTAGAAGACACAATATGCTTGCTCACCAGGTTTAACCAACAAATCCAGATTCCATATAAGAAATCTTTGAAGCAATTTATTCAAAGAAGAGAACAGAGAAATTAACATATTTTCAGTGATGCAACTAAAGTATCCAAACTATGTATACACATATATCACCAACAGCACCACCACTAACTAACAAAATCATTTTTAAAATCCTTACATAGGGTTACTGACTAACAATTTAGTATTGTGGTGCTTAATATTATATGTATGTGATTATCACCAATTGTGGTATTTTGCAGATATTATTTAATGCAATGCTAATTAGTTTTAATACCAAGTCATAGTATAACAAATACTCTTATAACTAATCATCAAATTTGATTTGTACTATACCACCTAAATAGCAGCAAACTAAGGATGTTTCTGAGTTATGGCTGCCATTTAGAGAATCAAGATAAGGTAGGCAGCTTAAAGCATTGCTCTCTCAAAAGGTGAGAGAAGATAACCTTGCATTTATACCAACATTTACAATGTCATCTTTAATTTTCTCACTTTGCTGAGGACTGGGGAAAACACTGCCATTGTTTAGAGTGATGTGCTGGGAAACCACAAGTTCTGACAATAAAAATCTCAAATCAGGCCCAGAAGAAAACACTCAGTTTACATGAATACATGAAAAGTCAGAGTCGAAGATACACACTTCATGCTAGCCTTTTACAAGTTTTGTGGCAGACTCACCCACACCCACGCCGTCCTTGACAAGTACTGAGCAGTGCTGCTCCCAGCAGCTGCGGCAAAACTGGTGCTGACAGGCCAGAGAGAGTAGGTTTTCCTTCCGCACAAACTGCATACATACTGCGCAGTGGTGAGGAGGATGGGCTATGGGGACCTGGAGAGAGGTAGAGTCAAAAAGGAGGCTTAAATTCAGGAGGCCACAGGGTGCCTCATGCATTTAGGTGCATGGGAGGCGATCCTCAACCTGCAACAAGTATCAGAGCTCAATTGCAATGTGTGAACTCTGAGTCCTAATGGTGCTAAGCAGAAAGTATACACCAGGAAGGCTTCCTGAAAGAGGTGGCAGCTAAGCTGGGCTTGCAGAATCACTAGGATTCAGAGAGGCAGAGAAAGGCTGAAATGAGAACTTACAGTGGTTTATAATGTCAGACTGAAAAACTGAAGATTTCAGAATTGTCAAGGTCCTTAGATATCATTTAGTCTAACTTCTTTTTAGAGGTTATCAGTTTCTTTTATAAACTGTCCCCATTCAGCACAGCACAGCTGCTACTCACAAGAACTACAGACTACAAAGGTTCTTCGAGGCTGGGTCCATAAAGCTTCTAAAAGCCAACATTTCAGTTTTACTCGTCAAGGACAGTGATTTTTCCTTATCAATATACCCAAAGAACAGTTTTTACCAAGTTACAACTCATCCGTAATACACCAGAGATGTCACATGTAATTAATTTAGAGAGATGGGAAAGACCTACTAGGGAAGGAACTCTTCTAGGATGTGGGCAAAAATAGCATAAAGCATGAATTCCAGAATCCACACCAGGCTATATAAATGGCAAGCATAGACAATCTGGGGACTCTGGCCAAAACCACAAACCAGTGGAGAGGTCCACTTACAAGTTTACATTTGATTCTTTTTAGTTTACTGGGAATACAAAAACCAAGTTGAGGAAAAAAACTGAACTCTCACGTTTATCTAGTATGCTTCTGGAAACCTTTTCCCTAAGAGGCTGCAGAAATTATGTGGTAACCTGAGCCCCAATTCTCCTTCCCAAGAACTCTTTTTACATGGCCCTTATTCAAAAAATAGTCAACAAATATTCACTGAACTCCTAGATATACAAGAAACTGCTATGCATTGTTGTAGTTTCTATGGTGAGGGAGGCAAAACTATGACTTAATCACTATAATATACAATTCAAAGTTTATAACCATAACTAGACGAGGTTTAGAAGAGACTGATCACAGGAGACAGGCTTTATAAAAGAGGATGCTTGAATTTGGGTCTTTAAAAGTGAATTCCATTCCTATAAGCAAAGATGGGGGACAAAGTCTGAACATTCCAGGCCAGGGAAGGCACAAACAGAATCAAAGAGGTATGCAGTGATCACAGGAACACCAAGACACTCAGAAGGAATGGAGTACAGGTTGTAAGTAAAGAGAGAAAGGTGAGGCTGGAGAGGGTCCAAGGACAGGAAATGATTTACTCCCTATCTACAAGGAAACTTTTCAAACTATCACAGAAGATTTAGGCCAATACTGGAACAAATACTGTGGGTAGGCTGTACTATAGATAAAGCAAAGATGGTTCTCAGTGACACTGCAAATCATAGCAAGAGCCATGGGCATGAGAAGAAGCCTCATTCAAGGAGCAGACACTCACATGTTTTGATGGATTAGGCTGAACTCGAGCCTCAACGAGCAGCTGAGCGGAATTGGACTTGTATCTACAAAACAAAAAAGCAGAAATAAAGGGAATCAGAAACTAAAGACATTTTACCTCTGAAAAATAACAGGACAGACTATCACAAGTTGTAGTCACACTGAAGTGTCTTTGTCTCTAATTACCTTCTCACAGAACCAATCTGCCCTTTACTTTAGTCCAGAGATGTTTTCTTAAGACAGAAAATGCAAAATAAAAAGAAAAGATCTTGATAAAGTTTGCTACATTAAAAAACCTTGGTTCATCAGAAGACACCATAAAGTGAAAAGCCAAGCCATAAACTGGAAGATAATTATATATATATATATAGCAAAGGATTCATATTTAGAACAAACAAAAACTCCTAAAAATCCCATTTGGAAAGACAAAACAACTCAATAAAAAAATGGCAAAAGACTTAACAGGCAAATCAAGGAAGAGGCAGCACAAATGGTCTTCAAACATATGAAAAGATGTTCAATTTCCTTAATAGTCTAGGACACTGAAAGTAAAAACAATCAGATAACACTTATACCCACCATATCACAAAACTTTAAGTCTTAACAATATCGGGTACACTGATATACTACTGCTGGGAGTGTAAAGTGGTACAACCACTTTGGAAAACAACCTGGCATTATCTAGTAAAACTGAAGATGTACATAAGCTACACCCCAGTGATTCACTCTCTATACTTAACCTTAGAAAACTTATGAGACACCCAGGAGTCACCTACAAGAGTTTTTAGAGCTGCATTATTTTAACAGCAAAAGACTAAAAACTCAGAAATGTTTTTTAATGGGAAGATGAATAAATATCTTTTAACAGAAGGATGACATAAAATGCAACCATGTTAATTTTAAAAGTTGGAAAACATGTATAGCATAATTCCATATCTATAAAGTTCCAAAACATACATATAATCTGAGAATAAACAAGAAAATGATCAACACTGAGTTCAAGACACTGGTTGTCTTGGAGAGGAAGGAAGGAAGGAAGGAAGGAAGGAAGGAAGGAAGGAAAGAAGGAAGGAAGGAAGGGAGTGTGGCCAGGCAGGGACTGCCACCAGTAGCCTCTGAGTAAGGATCAGGCGGTTGCTTATTTGGATGGTTTCTTATTTCAGTTTCTTATTTGGTTTCTTCTTATTATTATTTTTCTTTATTTCAATAGCTTTAGAGGGTAAAAGTAAATTTTTGGTTACTTTTTTTACTTTTTAAAACTTACATACATCACATACAAACTCTAAAAAAGTAAAGATCTTGGCCAGGTGTGGTGGCTCAAGTCTGTAATCCTAGCACTTTGGGAGGCCAAGGCGAGAAGATTGATCAAGCCCAGGGGTTCGAGACCAGCCTGGGCAACTTGGTGATACCAAGTTTCTACAATAAATCAGAAAAATTAGCTTGGCGTGGTGGCATGTGCCTGTAGTTCCAGCTACTTGGAAGGCAGAGGTGGAAGGATCATCTGAACCCAAAGGGTTGAGGCTGCAGTGCCCATGAGCATGCCATTACAAACTCAAGCTTGGGCAACAGAGTGAGACTCCAACTAAAAAAATAAAATAAAAACAATAAAAAATGAAAATAAAAAAGTAAAGATCTCTTCCATAATATAAATATTTTAAGCCAGGCGTGGTAGCTCACACCTCTAATCCCAGCACTTCGGGAGGCGGAAGTGAGAGGATTGCCTGAGCCCAAGCATTTGAGACCAGCTTGGGCAACTTGAGGAGACCTTGCTCTACAATAAATAAAAAAAAATCAGCTGGGCATGGAGGCATGTGCCTGTAGTTCTAGCTACTTGGAAGGCTGTTGCAGAAGGATCGCCTGAGTCCAGCAGGTGGAAGCTGTGGTGACTGTGGGCGTGCCACTGCACTCCAGCCTGGGCAACAGAGACTCTGACTCAAAAACAAAAATAATAAAAATGTAATTACAGCCGGGCTCAGTGGCTCAGCCTGTAATCCCAGTGCTTTGGGAAGCTGAGGTGAGATTACCTGAGCTCGCGGGTTCGAGACCTACCTGGGCAACTTGGTGAGACCACATCTCTACAATAAAATAAAAAATTAGCCAGGTGTGGTAACGCACACCTGTAGTTTCAGTTACTTGAAAGGCTGAGGCGGAAGGATCACCGGAGCCCAGCAAGTCAAGGCTGCGGTGACCGGGAGCGTGCCACTGCACTCTAGTCTGGGTGACAGAATGAGACTCCAACTCAAAAAAAAAAAAAAAAAAAAAGTAATTACATCCTGGAATGAAGTATGGCATAAATGCAGTAAGAAATAAAAACATCAGCTGGGCACAGTGGCTCATGCCTGTAATCCCAGCACTTAGGGAGAATGAGGCAGAGGATGGCTTGAGCCCAGGAGTTCAAGACTAGCCTGGGTAACATAGCGAGACCTTGTCTCTACAAAAAATAAAAATAAATAAATAAAAACACCATGTCTCCAGTGCCCAATAAATAAATAAAAACAGCCAGGCTTGGTGGCTCAGCCTGTAATCCCGCGCTTTGGGAGGCTGAGGTGAGTGAATTGCCTGAGCCCGCAGGTTCGAGACCTACCTGGGCAACTTGGCAAGACCTCATCTCTACAATAAATCAAAAATCAGCCGGGCGTGGTAGCGCGCGCCTGTAGTTCCAGCTACTCGGAAGGCTGAGACGGAAGGATCGCCGGAGCCCACCAGGTTGAGGCTGCGGTGGCCGGAAGCGGCCACTGCAACTCCAATCTGGACAACAGAGTGAGACTCCAACTCAAAAAAAAATAATAATAAATAAATAAAAACAAAATAATCATGTGACAATAAAAGTGCCACACAAAGCCAAGGTAAACAAATTTCCAAGATACCAGGAATTAGAGCAAGAAAAAATTATGTCTCATCTATATGACTTCCTAACCCTTTTTAGTCATAATGCTTTCTTCAATTATCCGTATTCAGGGTTCCATTTTGTTCCCAGTTCCAACACTAGCATTCCAAATATTTTTAGCCATCCAAATCTCTACTGAGTTATGCTGAAGAATCTGGATAGTGAGAGAGACCCCATTACCAAAACCTATGCGGTTGCAGGGTTTTGAGGACTGGTAACAATGTGGAGACAATAGAAATTCATCTGGGCCGGGCTCGGTAGCTCAGCCTGTAATCCCAGCACTTTGGAAGACTGGGCGAAAGGATTGCCTGAGCCCGCGGGTTCGAGATCAGCATGGGCAACTTGGCGAGATCTTGTCTCTACAATAAATCAAAAATTAGGCATGGTAGCACGTGCCTGTAGTTTTGGCTACTTGAAAGGTTGAGGTGGAAGGAATGCTGGAGCCCAGCGGGTTGATGCTGGGGTGCTTTGGGTGTGCCACTGCACTCCAGCCAGCGACAGAGTAAGACTCCCAACTCAAAAAAAAAAAGTTGGTTAAAAAAAAAAGAAATTCATATGCAATTCTATCTAAATGTATTCAGCTCTCGAACATAAAGCATGAGAGTGCAGTTAGTGAATCAGGAACTCATTTGCCCTTTGCTGATGGTTTTGAGCTGCATCAGCTAGTATGGCCATCCCAGTTCTGTTTAGCCTGGTGAAGGAAAGGCATAACTATCCTCTCTAGAGAAATAAAATAAAATCACATCATAAGCTGGGCTCGGTGGCTCAGCCTGTAATCCTGCGCCTTTGGGAGGCTGAGATGAGTGAATTGCCTGAGCCCG